>NC_079511.1:2764034-2993548 GCF_000801105.2 Raphanus sativus | reverse complement strand
GATCTTCATCCTCTCGACTTACTTCTCTTGGAGACCATTCCTCCTCTTTTGGTAGTCCAATAAGCGACTCTGATGGATTGAAAGTCATGTCTCCAGGTAACTATTTTCCCCCATGTTTTCACGTTGTATAAACGCATTTCCGACATTTACAATTTACAAACTGTTAAAAAAGTGGTTTCACAATGTACAATGTTTTAAAAGGTTTTTACTATTTCAAAATATAAAATTTTTGACATTTCTATGTTAATTTTATTATTTATTTAAGACTTTTAAACAAATATAGTTTATAAATTTTATGATTGGTAAATTTTTTTAAAATTATGTTGTTAATGATGCTTTAATAGAAAAAAGTTTTTTGTGCTTTTAGGCATAATAACATTTACATAAACAGAGATAATATTAGTTAACCAAGTGTTGGAATGATATAATTTATAAAAGTACTTTTTTAGGAGATAATCCAGAGCAGGTTAAAACGAGACTGAGGCATTGGGCACAAGCTGTGGCATGTTCTGTGATACAACATAATTAAGCAGACAAGTGAGTGATGGATTTTAATTTATAGAAAGGAACATGAATGAGAGAGACTACGCAAAGGAAAGTGTTGTGGTATAGAATGACTTTTATTTACCAAACAAGAGTCATTCTGTTATAGATAGTAGGTTCTTCCTTTTCCATCTTCCCTCTTTTTCTTTCTTAGCTTTTAATTCATCTTTAGTAAAATTTGTCCTCTGTTCAAACTTCTTTTCAAATGTCAACATGCAAATGTCCTTATTTTAGGCGAGAAAACAGAGTTTTAATCCAGAAATGATGATGAATGTCTTTTTGTCTTTCCTACAGACTCGATATTCTTGATTTAGCTTTTTTTAGTAATACATACAAACAAACGAATTTGAGTACCGTATTAGTATTATTACTATAGGCGACAAACGTACATCAAGCTCAAGAAAGTTGCATGAATGCTAAACAAAAGTATAAAATCTATTTAAAGAATATTAAATGAGAACTTCAGTACAAGAAAAAATCATAGAAAATGCAAATCAAACCCACAAGAAAATTATGAACAACCCCAAACCCAAAAAGTATGAATCATTCCTTAAAATTTTGTAAAAATACTGAAATTTTTATTGTATAAGAAAGAGGAAAAAGGCCATCTTAAGAGATGCTGTACAGATTCCTTAAAGCTTTCCTCACCACTCTTTGTCTTCTTTTAGTATTCCTCTGCAATATCTTCTCCACAAAGTTATCTAACAGAAACACAAAACAGAACCACATATGAACAAAATTGAAACAAAAAAAAAAAACAATCAGAGAAATAAAGAGAGGACATACATACCTATGTGAAGGTTTGTTTGTTTTACAGGTAGACATCAGTATCAACTCTCTGCATCATTACGTCTTTTCATGCTGAGACTCCTCAAGGTTTGCAAATGAGAAGCTATCTCCTTAACAAACTCTACACTTTCATCCCCATGCCCTAGAGAATTCACAACATGTTCTAGAAAATACAAGTCTCCCTTCAGCTTCTCCACTCTCTCACCTAGCTCAGAAACAGATTCTTGCGTTGCTACGTTATTATCACCATGAGCCTCACCATTTCTCTCAAGCTTCTCCAAACAACTTGTGATGTATAATCTCTCTTCGTTGAACCCAGTTAAACAGTTCTGTATCTTGCTGCTCACCGTCTCACTATTCTCTGCACCATCTAGCTTCTTCTTCTGCTGTTGTGGGGTCTCGTCTCTGAAGTACTCAATCTCAGCTTCCAAATCTTGAACAAGCTTTTCTTTCTCAGCAAGCAAATCGTTCAGTCTCTGTATCGCTTCCATATCGTACTCCGCTTGCTCCTCCATCATCCTGAGGTTCTGCAAAGCTTCCATCTGAAACAACGCCTTCTCTTCCTGCAGCCTCGTGATCATAGCCATCGCTTGGTTCGTAGCAACAGCCGAAGCGCTTCTCTCTTCCTCCAGCTCCTTATACAGACCAGCAAGCAGCTTCCTGTCGTAATCAACCTGTCTTTTCAACCGATCACTCTCGCTTTCTCCTTCTATCTCACTCACGGAGACTTCTTCCAAGGGTAAGTTGCTCTCGTTCCTCTCCAGCATCCTCTTCTGGATCAGCAGCTGCATGTCGAGATCTAAGTCCTTTGTCTCCTGATCGCTGCTAGATAGCTTGGGGCTTATACCTCTAGGCGACAGAAGCTCTATCCCACGAGAAGCTGAGATATGAGTGAGTAATGTTTTGAGGTCTTCGCTGACTCTAGAGGTATCTTTCTTCATCCATTGCTCTATGTGTGCTTCTCCTCCATCGTTACTTCCCTCGTTGTGTGGGATGGAATTGTATGTATCAGAAAGATCCAGCAACTCACCTGAACCACCACCAACGTTTGTATCTGCTGCCACTGACATTGAGTTGAAAGAAGCAGATTTTGAAGGTGATACAACTGCATAATCAGATTCTAGAGAGGCTGCATCATCTTGGTTTGTGTCCATCTCCTTGGACGTCTCAACAGGGGTTTCATTTGCAGTGGTGAATAATTCAGGAGCCTCGTCTGGAGATGTAGCATGGAGAGGCGTTAGTTCATTTCCATTTAAGACATCATCTTCAGGAGTTTCAGAAGCATCTGATGATGATGTTGAAGTAACATCATCATTGAGGCAAATAAGCTGCTCAGCCTCCTCCTCCTCCTCCACTGAGGCGGCATCTGCAGGACTTTCCTTAGAATCTAGTGTTAATGAAAAATCAAGGAGGTGAGCCAGATCCCTCCCAGCCTCTCCCATAAAGAGAGCTTCAGCTTCAGCTGCAACTGATGATGTTGAAATAATATCTCTGAGGCTAATAAACTCTGTCTCCTTAGAAACAGCTGCAACAGGCTCCATGGAGCGTATTGATAAGAAAAGACTATCTAATGAAATGATCTCTTCTTCTTCCTTCAACACCTTCTTTGATGCTTCTTCAGGCACAACATTAACCGGAACAACCTCTTTCTCCTCCATTAAGGCATCTTGTGTTAAAGAAACATCTTGAAAGTCAATCAAATCTTCCTTCTCCTTCAGAACAGCTGTAGAATCAGAACGTTCCATGGTGGTGCTAGATGTAAAGAAAAGACTATCTAATGAACTGATGATCTCTTTCTCTTTCAACACCACCTTCTCTGACGTTTCAGCAGGCAAGTCATTATTAGCTGAAATAAACTCAGGAAAAAAGGAACTGAAACCGATCTCTTGTTGCAAAGGGAAGTCAAGGTCTAGCAGCTTATCGGTAGCCATATCATAAGGCAAGGTGATAACTCGAGGAGGAGGAGGAGTCTTCAGCTCCACGTTTTGAAAATTATGATCATCCTTTTCTTTAACACCTTCATCTTCCGAAAACACAGCTTCTGACTCGGTATCCGAATGAACCTTGAGCTCGGTGTAACCCACATCAGGCAAATGATTGAAACTAACACTCTTCTTAGGTGTATTAGACTGTTGTTTCCCGGTTCTCAGATTACCAACCACACGAATCTTCGGTAGAGTCGCCGGTTTAGCCACCAACACCACTTCCTCCTGATGATCACTAGTAGAACCGGTTTGTTGTGGCATCATCCACAGCTGATTACAACAAGTGCAGCACCTCGGATCACTCTTTGATCCTCCTCCTCCTCCAGAGGGAGAGTCTTCTTCACCCAACTTCCCAACCAACAATCTGTAAGTCTCGGCGTTTGACTTATTGGTCGTAGCGAACGAGAAGAGACAAGCCTCGCACATTCCTCTGACGTCGACGAGCTTGCCGTGAGCGTGACAGTAAACCAAAGAAGAGATTTCTGTTTTGTGTTTGGAGCAGACCGTGTCCCAGTGAGATCTCTTCGAGTGTTTCGTTGTTGTCCTCCTCCTCTTCTCGAGGATGTGATCGAGGCTTGAGCACATCAGGCATGGAGATTGGAGCTGGGAGTAATCTGCGAACCTTGTGATCACGTAGGCGAAGATGGAGTTGATGAAGAGCATGAGGATGAGTAGCCACTCGTTGAAGGCTAATGTCAAAGCTCTAGTGAAACTTGGAGAGATAGCCATCTTTGTGTTGGTATGGTATACCAAACATACAAAAGATCAAAGAATCAATCAATCAAGGGGCAGTTTTTTTTTCAAATCTGCAAAAGGCAAAACATTGTTTAGTTAAGACTAGAAATATTACAGATTGCTGAAAGAAAAAAAAAACAGAGACAAGAAGAGAAAGTTGACCAAACACATACATGGAGATTTGATGCTTTGTCTTATAGTCTAATTCTGCAGTAAAAAGATCATTTTCTTTCGAATGAAAACTGGTTTGTTTTATATAATTGAACTAGTAATCTAAATCAAGTATTTTGCCACAAAAAGAAAAGAGATCTCATTGACAGCTCAACTTACAATAATGGGAGGAAAAAAAAGGAAGAGATCAAAATTAGAATAGAACGTTGTCATCTATCAAATGAAGATCAATATTAGGCATCAAGAGACCTAAGAATCTTATGTGAATGAAGAACATAAAACATGTACATATAAAATAAAAAACTAACCTTTTGATCAGGAGGTATGATCAGCAGAGACATTGGAAGGAAGTATGTTTCTTTGGATCGAAGGTTTGATGACAGAGTTGAAAGTGTAATAAAAAATCCAAATTCTACTCTGTTTTCCGAGAGAGACTTGCCCAGAAAACATTGATTCCATTTATATTACTCTTTTTTAACTTGGGAAAAGGTGACCCATACATAGTAGACCCAGCAAGGACTGCACGTAGTCTTTCTTCGCAATAAATTACGAATTATTATTAATAAACAGAAACAAAAATATTCCTTTCTGAAAACATTGAATGAGATCTATTTTATTGACCAAACCAAACACCAAGTGGAAAAACAAAAATAAAAATACTACTAGTTGGAAAAGATTTTAAATTACATTGTTAATTAATAATTATCAAAAAAAATTATTATTATTTTTATCCCCAGCTTTTACTCTTATAGAATGTTTGGTAATAATCTCATGAATACTCATTACTTGGTAGACCGAGAATGAAAATGAACGTGGAGACGGAGAGGGACGGTAAAAGTCGGCTACTGATTAGAAAAATGGCTGCCGAAAGTTAGCATTCGATAAAGAAATAAAGCTAGTGTGCAAACAATAACAAAAGTCTCCCTTTTTTCATATACAAACATGATTTTATTTTATTTTGGTATTCTTATGGTATTTGACTGAATATATGGCTTATAGCATTAGAAAAAACATTTTCTAGTATCAGCTATTTCGAATATTTTTTTAGAGAAATTGCTCTCTATATAACATAGAAAACACAAATTCACTATCTAGCCAAAAACATCTCTTGTATCTTCATTTGTCTTCATATCTCTCTCTAATCTTTCATTAGAAATTTAGTTAACCATTTTTTGGTTATTCGGCAAATAAATCCTATTTTGTAATCGTAATTTTTGTAAGAAAAAAGTGCAACCAATATAATCTTCTAATGGCTATTTTGAAACATCAGGCCCAAGCATATTGATCAGAGCTCCGGCCCAAGCCCAATCTCCGGTCCCAAACATGACCACATCGCCATATATTAGAGGATGCTCAGCGATAATTACGTGTGGGTTCCTCTCTTTAATATACGAACAAAACTTAGCTTCACCCCCTAAGGTGAATCTCTACATTCACCCACCAATAGGAATTAGTTAGTTGAGATTTGATATCTCTTAAAAAAGGAAATCAAGTAATAAGAATTTAATGAAATAAAATTATGTTTTTAGATAAATAAAAAAATAGTAGCAATTATAAAAAATACATTTTTTTAATATTGATAAATTCGTCAGAAAATACTAAACCCTAAACCCTAAATTCTAAATACTAAACTCTAAACCCTTAGGGAAAGCCTGAACCCTTGGGAAAATACTAAATCCTAAACCCTAAATTCTAAATACTAAACCCTAAACCTTTAGGGAAAGCCTGAACCCTTGGGCAAATCTTATACCCTAAATCGTTAATTTTAAACCCTAAACTCTTAATCATAAATCATAATTTTAAACCCTAAATTCTAAACACGAAACCCTAAACCCTAAACTCTTTGACAAATATTAAATCATAAACTCTTAATCCTAAACCATAAACCATTTTAGAATTTAGGATTTAGGTTTAGTATTAGGAGTTATGATTTCGGGTTTATGGATTAGGATTTAGTTTATGATTTAAAGTTTGGTTTAAATTTAAGGGTTTAGGGTATAAGATTTGCCCAAGGGTTCATGCTTTTCCCAAGGGTTTAGGGTTTAGTATTTAAAATTTAAGGTTCAGGGTTTAGAATTTAGGGTTTAGGGTTTAGTATTTTCTGATGGATTTATCAATATTAAAAGATATATATTTTTATAATTGCTACTATTTTTTATTTATCTAAAACCATAATTTTATTTCATTAAATTCTTATTACTTGGTTTCCTTTTTTAAAAGATATCAAATCTCAATTAACTAATTCCTATTGGTGGGTGAATGTAGAGGTTCACCTTAGGGGGTGAAGCTAAGTTTTGTTCTTAATATACACTTGATCATTCTTTACTTGATCAAAAAAAACATTATTTACTATGGAGGGCTACGATTTTATCGATTCGTTATATTTCTAATTTCTTCAAATACAAAGATCGCACGAGTGTGTTTAAAAAAAAAAACAAAGATCACACGATTTGGGTCATTTTTTATAACCAATGTCTCATTAAGTTTGGTTCAGGGAAAACTTTTTAAAACCTCATTATGTCTTTTCCATTGCGTAGTCACATTAACGAAGATAGTTAATGCCGTAAAAGGTCCTTTTTAACGTTTGTAGTTCACGTGTAAACAGCGCGGAGTTGATGGAGGATTCTTGCGTGGCTAATGTTTGAACGAATGAAACATATTGATAATCATTTATTACTCGAATAAGACTCGAAAGCTATATGACATTTGGTGATAGTATAGTTGTAGTGGTGGTGCGGAAATGACCAATATAAAGCGAACCAATTGAAAATTAAGAACGAATTATGAAAATAATAAACCAAGGAGACAACAGGAACACTTGGAAAGGAAACTCAAAAGGAGAGGAGACGAATCCAAACAAGCTGCTTCAACTAGATAGTAAAGAGCGAAGAAACAAAGCAACACCATCATCAAACCATATGTCCCTTTGTATCATCAACTAGCACCCAATGCTTTACAGTCTATATTATCCATCTTAATATCACTTCCTTTGTCTATATTTTCTGACTGCACACTTGCTAATAAGAGATATAAAAGATATGTGTGACCGAGAGAGAGAGAGGCCGAGCAGTCAAGTCCGCAGACAATACCCGATAACAAAGCTGATGAATGCCACCACGCATACAAACAGCAGAGGGAACCCAATGTGCACTTCTTTCACTATCTTCTTCGTCCTCAGTTCCGCCTGCATCATCATCATAAATACAAGCTTTGTTATTTACTCGTTTATAAAAGAGACAGCTATGTAGCCAACTACTAGCTAATCTCACCAGCTCTTGTTGCAAGCTTTCTCTATGTTGGAAGCTTGTAGACCGCTCCTCCATTAGCTTCGAAATGGTTGAATCAGCCTACACCGTATTTTAAAAAAAAAAACTAGTTTAGCACATTTAACAGTGCTTAGAAGATTTCACCCGAGTTATGGACTTTTAAATTTGATAACCAAACCTGTATTAGCTTGGACTCAAGAGCATTGACTTTTAGCTTCATCTCCTCAATGTCCTTAATCAACTGAGCATCGGTTTGCTGCATCTGGACAACGTCTCTATCCCTAGGTATCTTTGGTTCATCAGAATAAGTCACACTTTTGGCCGAAGTCTTTCCATTAGCAAACCCTTGATCCCCAGAAAGATCCATGACCATATTCGTGGCAGAATCCGAATTATGTGTTGCCTTTATCCCCCTATCATCTGCATCCTTATGAGACTTAATACGATTAAATTCAGCTTCTTTTACCATGTCCAATGTATTGTAGCCACCTTTAGTTGCCTTCGACTCATAAGAAGGATTCAAATCTTCAACGAAATCCACAACGCCTTTTTTTGGTTGCTTTAACTCCTTTGCATCATAGGGTGCCTTTAACTCATCATGTCCAACCATCCTAGGGTCCTTGACAATCTCACTCTCCTATAAAATACACAAACAAGAATAAGAAACTGCCTATAGCGCCCAATAAAGGTGGTTATCACTGCTTTGCGATTACTCTTCATATATTACCAAAAAAAGTTCAAAAAAAAAACTCGGTTGTGAAAATGGCTAAATACTTTTCTTACATATTGTGGAGGACGAAGGGTCTCTGATTGACCATATACTCGATCCTTGAGGATGGAATCTTCAAATACTGCTTCCTGTTTCAGTGTCCCTTTAACTGGAGATAGTTCAGGTGAGTCAGAGGGTAACACGAGAGTGACTCTCAGTTTGTTTTCCTCTATGTGTTTGCCTTCCGCTTTGGAGAACTGCCATGAATAAATGAATGATATACATATACTTGAGATACCAGAATTTTGGGATAGAGAGGCTCAAAGGGATTACCATGCTAGCTGTTATGTCTTCATCAGTTGTTTCCTCAGGCACAGCAGTACTCTGGATTAAGAATTTGTCTTTGCAGACCATATCCGGAGGTGGTTCTTTGAAAGCTTGCATAATGACTGCAGTAACATACAACTCGATTAGCTCAAAGCTTTATCTAAATTTGAACGTGCAATGACCTATTCATCATCCAAAAACTTAGAATGCTCAAACAGATTCTGAATTTGCCAACAGACCAGGTTATATGAAGTAAGAAAAAATTTGAACTATGCAACTCCATCCGGGATAGATTCGTTTTGTCTTTTGGGCAACTACAATGTGAACTTTGAAAGCCTAGGATCCTAAAAAATGTCCAAACGCTGTACAAACTCCAGCGACCAAAAAAAAACAAATTCATGAAAATATGAACATTCCAGTTCATTTCCTACGCCAGCAGACATCATGCAACAACTTATACCACCTACTGAAGAAAGGTAGGTGCAAGAAACTCAAGCATTGTTCGAATTTCGAAAGGATGGAAGAAGCAGGCATACCAGAGAATTCACAGGATGATTTTGGTGCAACAACGCCAACATTTGGACGGACACAGTACTTCTTTGGTGATGTAGTTTTGACCTGTAAAGAAAAAAACAAAATCACAACTAAATTATGCGTCTTATCCAAAGAAAATTTAATAATATTAGATATCCTGAAGCTAGAATAGGAAAAGAAGAAATATGGAGAGAAAGAAAACGTGTGTTTAGACCTTAAATGCAACAAAATGATTGGTTGTATTGGTAAGCTGTACCACGCAGGTACTCTGCTTCTTCAGATCAACTACAAAAGATGAAACCTGGTTAATTAGTCTTATAAAGGTTGACAACTAGAGATGATTTGAAAAGTAAGGCAAAGATAATCTTTTAGTTCAATCTACACAGAATTACACCACCATCAAATCTAGTAAATTTGAAAGTTCCTCAAAAACACCTTAACAATACACCAATACATCTTACACGATAACAGACCCATGAAACCATATAGCACCATTGTAATTGACAATTCAGAGAACTTGATACTCTTAACTGAACTAAAATTAACCATTAGGTAAGTGATAAGAATCAGTCCCTTGACATAATGAAATCTTACCAACAAACTTCAATGTTCGCGGTTGAATATCCAACAGCGGCATATTCATGGTTGCTTAGTTAAACACGCTCTTCTACTCACTTAACTTCAAACGGCTGCCACTTGCAGGAGGACTCTCTCCGAACCTATGTTAATAGAAAAAAATTAAAGAAGAAAACACAATAGATCAGCTAAGAATCAGAATAATATAGTCATTTATCTAAGATTCGTACGTAAGGAGATCTAATCAAAGCATTCGTGCTATAACAAGAGCGAGATCCAAAATAAAAACTAAGACAGAGATTCAGATGAAAGTAAGTTCGCGTTATCTACTAGTTCCGTCACCAGAAACGAACCACCGTGAAAACTCGTAGTAGTTGCGAGCTCGCCGGAATCAGCGATCCCGCCGACACAATTTGTCGGCAACGCGCTTACGAGTAGCCGCGGAAAATCAAAACCCTAGGGGGGTGGTGCAGCTAGACGACTATCTAATCACGTCGGTCTCCAGTGGCCTCGGAGTGCTAAACTGATGGTTTATTAAAGAGAACGAAAGGGCAAAACTATAAGGACGGCGTTCTCGAGGAGCTAAGTTACCTCCTATCCTCGGGATCCGCTGCTAGTGTGAACAGTAAAAAATCAGATCACATGGATCTCCCGAAGCCCTAACCGATTTCGATTTCAAAATAAAATTTCTAAAAGAGGAAGAACCTAGTCTACGGGGAAAGCCAACGGTGATGATCAAAGAGGCAGATGGAATCACAAGTAAAACTTACCGTGTCTCCTCGATGAAGAAGCAGAGGATGGAGAGATAGAGAGGGCGATGAGATATTTCGGAGAAACCTAATGTGAAGGGAAGGGGTGGGTAGAACAAGTAGTGAAGGCCAAGTATTGGAATGTGTTCAAAAACATCAAACCATAAACCACAAAAAAAAAAAAAAGATTGGTACTGAGATGGAGATGGTGAGAATTTGTTGTACCTAATGGCAATTTACCAAACTAAATTTGTTACGACTATAAACCCCCTTTGCGATAATCAATATATATATACTATACTAAAAGGCTAATAAGATCAATGGAGAGCATGTCCACATCACCTATTTAATTCAGTCCAATCAGAGAACAGCATTTGTCCACGTCGATCTTTTCTTTCCTCTGATGGGCTTCA
Source organism: Raphanus sativus (assembly GCF_000801105.2). Classification (NCBI taxonomy): domain Eukaryota; kingdom Viridiplantae; phylum Streptophyta; class Magnoliopsida; order Brassicales; family Brassicaceae; genus Raphanus; species Raphanus sativus. The sequence continues at coordinate 2,982,751 of NC_079511.1, read as the reverse complement.
ACCGCATTTCGTTTTGTGGGCTTCGATATATGGTGGTTTCGGCGAGCCCCTTAACCCAGCTTTGTCGAGACCCTAGCGTGTCTCATCGTCTTCACCTTCTGTTTTTCTAACTTCTCCGATTCTCATCTGTAACAGGCTCATAAAACCCCTTATTTATTGCTACAATCGAGACCAAGAAACCATTGAGAATCCCTCAGCTTTTCACTTATTTATACCCATATTCACATTTTCTTCCCCACACCAAAACATTGAAAACCATATAAGTGCCTTAGAAAATCACTTTCAAATCTGCAAAATCTATGGGGAAGGCTGCTGCAACGAGGTTTTTTTCCTCCAAAATTTGTTTAAGGGTTCTTCGATATTGGCTTCTCTAGAAAAAAACTTCCATTGATTTTGCAGATTTCCTAAACAGAGCCATTAACTGTCTCCCTTTCTTCAAGTGTTTCAACTCTGGTGATGTCTTGAATGTAATCTCTCTTCCGTTTTTCTTTTAAAGCATTAGTAAGTAGAAATAGATCTTTATTGCTGTGTGCAGGTTACACTTGAAAAGATCCAAGGAGGCTTTGATTTAAGGTAAAATAGCTTCTATATAAGTTATGTGTATCTGCTGTTATTGCATTGCTTCAATCCTATTATGAGATTATGGGTTTCAAGTTATTGCAGAATTTTAAGATGAAAATAAGGTCATTACTTTCCAAGGAAGGCTTCAGAAGCCTACCGAGCAATGACTTATATAGAGGGATTCCAATGACTTATATAGAGGGATATAACGAAGATGTAAGGTTCTTGGTTTAGAGAGTTAAACTATCTCAAACGTAATGAGAAAATTGAATTGATTGTTTGTGGTGTTTGTGTTTTTACGCAGGAAATGAGCTCAGATGTTAACAGGGCATAGAGTGTTGGTCTAGGAGGTTCAACTGATGCAATTGGTGAATAAGGTGGATGGACGGTTCGGAAGGGACTGCACACTCGCCAGTTCCTGCAACAAAGAAGGAGAATTGCCGATCAAAGAGCTCATATCTGAACAGAACAGAGGAGCTACAGAACAGAGGAGCTCATAAGTTTAAGTTACTACAGAACAGAGGAGCTTCAACCTCTGAGCTCACTGAGGTTCTTTCCAAAGTCCCCAAGATCTTTCAACCTCTGAGCTCACTGAAGATACTATGATTTCGTCAGAGAGATTATCGAAGCGGACAAGAGTTCTAAGTTCGAAAGGTTGTGTCTTTCTCTGCCACAGGGTAGTAAACATGAGAATAAGATCATAAACGTTTTGGTTTTAAGAGATCTTGGTGTGCCTCAGAGGTTGTTGTTCCCTTTGCTCATCTCTAGGCCAGCACATGTCTGTGGTAAAGAAAGGTTTGAAGTGTCTCTCAAGAAGGTTCTTGAGATGGGTTTTGATCCCACAACTCCAAAGTTCGTCAAAGCTTGCATACTGTTTATGAACTGAGTGATAAAACGATAGAAGAGAAGGTGAGTGTGTACAAAAGGTTAGTCTTTGCTGAGGGAGATGTGTGGAAGATCTTCAAGAAGCATCCTTTCTGAAGTTCTCTGAGAAGAACATATCAAACTCTATTGATACGTTTCTAGGTATGGGATTCAGCAGAGTTGAGTTAGCGGAGATGGTCAAGCGCTTTCCTCAGTGCATTGGGTTATCAACAGAGACGGTGAAGAGAAGAATGAGTTTCTGCTAGGGAAGATGAAGTGGCCGTTAAAGTATTTGGGTTTGTTTCCTCATGTGTTTGGATGTAGCATGGAGAAGAGGATTGTTCCGAGCTGTGAAGTAATCAAAGCTTTAATGTCCAAAGGATTGCTTGGGATTGAACTTTTCAGTATCTTCTGTCTTGGTGTGTACTGATTATATGTTTTTGAAAAAGTATGTGTGTAAGCATGATGACAAGGTATTTGTGGACAAGTTAATGGCTATCTTCACCAAATATGGTGACTCATAGATCAGAAAGCTTTGTTTTTTCCTTCCCATTAATTTTAGATTTGTCTATGAAAATTTGTTGCCATTCAAATTGTTGTAATCTTATCAATTGATATCAAGTGATGCTTTGGTTGATATGATAAATAGTTCTCTTTATAAGACATTGATTGGTTTATAGAGAATTTCAATCAAATACACAAAATTTTACCAAAAAGTTTAAATATTTTCTTTCTAAATAATACATTACTAATTTCGTGATTAACATTATAATATTATTATAAAATTAATGTTAATTAAAGTAAAATTATATGCTATATTTTATAAAACAAATTTGGTTTCATTATACCTATTTTATAATATCAAAATAAATGTGGTATATGGTGTAAAAAGTCACCTTTTAATTTTATTGGAAGAAGCAAATAAAAATAAAATAATTGTTTAATTCAAACTTATCTAAAGTACAATTAAAATATCTATACAAAATAAATACAAGATGCAAAACAACATATCTTATTGTATAAAGTTTTGTTTGTCGAAGTTGTTACTTAATTTGATCACGATATGCGTCAATACAAAATTAAGATTGTAATATGTGTCAAAAATTTATTATATAAAACTATTTTTGGATTTTAAAGAAATTTAGAAAAATGAAAATTACTATAACAAAAAAAAATCATTTAAAGTTTTTTTTTAAGATTGGGAAAGAAAAATTATTATTACATAAGACTATGACATTTGTTAAAAATATGATGCAAATCTCTTTTATTTAAGATTTGAAAATCTTATTATATAAAACTTAATTTTTCAAAGTTGCTAATTAACATGATCGCGAGATGTGTCAATAAAAAATTAAGATTACATGTCTCAAAAATCTTATTATATAAATCTATTTTGTTTAGGATTTTAAAGAAATTTAGAAAAGGAAAATTATTATTACAAAAAAATATTTTTTTACAGTTTCTTTTTAAGATTGGAAAAGAAAAATTATTATTATGATACAAAACTATTTTATTTAGGATTTAAAAGTGATAAGAAAGAAAAAATATTATTATTACAAAAATCTTATCTTATAAATCTATTTTGTTTATTTAAAAAGATTTAGAAAAGGGAAAATTATTACTACAAAAATATTCTTTTACAGTTTCTTTTTAGGAAAAAGAAAAAATGTTATTACATAAGACTATGACATCTGTTAAAAAATATGATACAAATCTATTTTCTGTAGGACTTAAAAGTGATATTGAAAAAGAAAAAAAAATATTATTAGAAAATATTATTTTAAGATGTATTTTAGGATCTCATTATATAAAGCATTGTTTTTCAAATTGTTAATTAATATGATCGAAACATGTGTCAATAAAAATTTAAGATTGTAACATGTGTCCAAAATCTTATTATGTAAATCTATTTTCTTTAGTATTTTAAATAAATTTATAAAAAAGAAAATTACTATTAGAAAAAATATTATTTTACAGATTCTTTTTAGGATTGGAAAATAAAAATTATTATTACATACAACTAAAAATGTGTTAAAAATATGATACAAATTTCTTTTACTTAGGACTTAAAAGTGATATAGAAAAAGAAAAATTATTATTACAAAAATGTTACTTTATTATTTCTTTTTAGAATTTTAGATAAGAAAAGTTAGTATCACGTACACATTTACAATAATATTTTGTTTACAATTTTAGAGAAAATAAAAATATTCTCAGGTTAAGAAGAATAACATATATAGTAATATGATACAACATTAAATTAGTACATGAGTATTTTTCTCTTACCCTAAGTATAGTGTTGATAAAAGAATTCATGTATATGCCATAATGATTAAAATACAGATATTAACTGAAACTTATAATTCTTAGTTCTAAAATAAATTTTTGATCTTAAAAAATATTAATTTCAACACTTATCCGCGCGTAGCGCGGAGATCGAATCTAGTTGTTGTAACGGGCCTCTGTTTTTATGATATTTATATTTTCTATATAAGAAAAAAACAAAATTTAAGTGAGATAGCAATATATAGGAGTTTGTGATTGTGAAATGAATGCACACTTTTTAATTAGTTCGAATGCTTTTTAAAGAGGATTTTTTTTTCGGGTTTATTATGCTATTAGAAACAACGAGAAACATTACATAGATGATATTACAGCTGACCATTCTACCTGCCTTATAGGAATTCATGTCTGACTGCATCACCCTGAGCCGCCCTATGAGATCCATTCCTGACAGTATTCCTTGCGCCATGCTTTTTAAAGAGGATTACACGCGTGATTTGTGATTCGATTCCCGATCACCAAACTATTTTGTGTTCTCTTTTAATTGATTTTCCATTTATTTTCTTGGATAACCAGGGGCGAAGCCAGGCAGCCCACTATGGGGTCCTGTGCACTCATAATATTTAAATATAATTCAGATTTCATTACAAATAACAAAGAAAATTTGTTAGATCAGATGGAAACGGGATGTTGTGCACCCATAGGAACCTGGGTTCGACTCCTCCCTATCTACTTTTTCCCTTTTATTAAACATAGTGCACCCACTAAAAAAAAATGTCTGGCTTCGCCGCTGTGGATAACACAAAAAGAGATTTAAATACGTAATGCAAATATTCGAAAAGACGTCAACAAAAAATAAAAGCGTAACGCAAAAAAAAAGATTTGTAAAAATTGGCAGGAAAGAAGAATAAAACTTTATGTTTTTCATTATATGTAGCAGCCTAGCAGTAGCAGGTGCATATAGTATCATTAGTTAATAAATCCCTGAAAATGTAGTGTGGGATTTGTTTTTCAATTAGGATCAAAACCTCTTACATTTATCCGTTTCTTAGTTTTCATCTCCCTTTTTATCAGTTTTTTAGTTGTTCATATGTGATATGAAGCTTGATAATAGTATTAGATGTGAAATGTTACAATATATACTGAGATTACACAAGAGGTTAGGTTAAGACTATTGTCTAATATATCCTTTCCTAATATACTCTTATACGCCCCCTCAAGATGAAGGTACTTGAGTAACGCCAATCTTGGACATGAGTTCTTCAAACCGTGGGCGTGGGAGTGCCTTGGTGAGTGCATCAGCAAGCTGGTCGCGGGTAGAGATGTGCGAGACACGGAGAGCTCCAGCTTGGACATTATCACGGATGAAGTGGTAGTCAAGGGCAATGTGCTTCATCCGAGAGTGAAAAACTGGATTAGCCGAGAGATACGTCGCACCAATGTTGTCACAGAAGATGACCGGAACCGAGGATAAAGAGATTCCAAGTTCAGTGAGCAGAGAGCATACCCAGCGGATCTCCGACGCCGTGTTTGCAACAGACCGGTACTCAGCTTCGGTAGACGATCTCGCAACACCACGTTGCTTCTTGGAGGTCCATGATATAGGATTTGCACCAAGATACAGAATATACGCGTTTGTCGATGTGAAGTCATCAACATCGCCCGCCCAATCAGAGTCCGAATACGCATGTAGTGTCAACGGTGTGTCAGCCCTGATGTATATCCCGTGAGCCGGGGTGCCTGCGAGATAGCGGAGAACGCGCTTCACAGCCTGCCAATGAAGATCAGTGGGCATATGCATGAACTGAGAAAGCTTGTTCACCGCGTAGGCTATATCAGGTCGTGTGAACGCAAGGTATTGAAGACTCCCGAGTACAGTCCGATACTCCGTCGCTGATTCCAGAGGCGTGCCGGAGTTCAGGGAGAGCTTAGGAGTAGGAGACATTGGAGAGGAGACTGGTCGAGCTTGAAGCATATTCGTCCGAGTGAGCAGATCAACAACATACTTTTTCTGCATTAGGTGTAACCCTTTCTTCGTACGAGTAGCCTCGATGCCCAAAAAATAACTGAGCTCGCCAAGATCCTTCAAAGAAAAACGTTGCGCAAGGTTCGTAATGAAGGTGGAGACGAGACCAGAGTTGCTGCCTGTAACAATCATGTCATCCACATAGACAAGTATATAAGTGATATCACGACCAGTGATTCGAACAAAGAGAGATGTATCAGCGGTGGAGTTAACAAATCCTTGTGTGAGAAGGTATTGTCGTAGCTCCTTGTACCAAGCCCGGGGAGCTTGTTTGAGTCCGTATAAAGCTTTGCGAAGCCGGCACACGTGGTGGGGACGATCACGATCTAGGAAGCCAGGCGGCTGAGTAACATAGACCTCTTCATCAAGAGTGCCCTGAAGAAAGGCGTTGTTGACATCGATTTGGCGAATACTCCAACCCTTGTTAACTGCACGATGCAACACTGTCCTTATCGTAGTTGATTTCACCACTGGGCTAAACGTCTCCGTAAAGTCAAGACCATAACGTTGGTGAAACCCCTTCGCCACGAGTCGCGCCTTATACCTGTCAAGTTGACCATTAGGCAAATATTTCAAGGTAAAGACCCACTTACATCCCACAATGTTCATGTCATCAGTTGGGAAGACCAATTCAGAAGTGCCATTTCGAATTTGAGCATTAATCTCATCGTACATGGCTTGTCTCCAGTTGGGATCCCGCATTGCCTCAGCCACTGTTTTCGGAATTATGGGTTTAAGAGGTGTAGTGGAGACAGTGAAGGAGTGTTTTGTGTTGGGTTTTGTAATATTATTTTTGGACCTGGTTCTCATCGGATGGTTATTTGGTGGTGGTGGTGGTATCGGGTTAGGTGGGGGTATCGGGTTAGGAGATGGTGGAGGAGATGGTGTAGGTGTCGGGTTTGGTGTTGGTAGCGGAGGTGGAGAGGGCGTGAGGTGAGAGGATGTCGGAGATGAAACTCTGTTTTGAGGTAAGGGAACAGAGGAAGGTTGTATAGGTTGGTTCTCAGGTGGGTTTGGGTTCGGAGCCGGAGTGACGGAAGAAGGAGAAGGCGTTGCGGGATCAGAGGCCGATGGCGAGATGTCTTGTTGCTGCTGTTGTGGCGCAGGCAGGTGAGGATCGTTGCACGGGGGAGCTGTCGGAGGAGCTGTAGCGAGTGGCGGAGATGGCACGACAGTGACCGGAGAGCCTAATATCCCAGCTGAGGTTTCATTGATGGGTTCCAAAGTAACAGTGGATGCAGGTTCCGCAAAGGGAAACACAGTCTCCACGAACTGAACATGTCTTGAGACATATATACGACCCGTATCTTTATCCAAGCACAAGTAGGCGCTTTGGCTCAAGGAGTAGCCAAGGAAGACACACGGTTTTGAGCGATCATCGAGCTTGTGACTTGCGTAAGGACGAAGCCAGGGGAAGCATTGACAGCCAAAGACCCGGAGTTTGAGGTAGTTAGGAGTCTGACCGAAGAGCTTTGCGTATGGAGACTCGTTACCAAGAACTGGTGTGAGCATTCGGTTAATGAGATAAACCGCAGCAGAGAACGCGTAGCTCCAATACTCTTTAGGCATCGAGGATTTGCTGAGTAAGGTGAGACCCGTTTCAACAATATGACGATGCTTCCGCTCAGAGATACCGTTATGCTCTGGAGTATGAGGTGGGGTGGTCATATGTGTGATCCCATGAGTCGCAAGAAACGAGCGCAGAGCAATAAACTCGCCACCGTTATCTGAATATAGTGTCTCAATCTTTGTCTTGAATTTGTTCTCCACAAGTGCCTTAAACGCCACAAACGTCTCATGAACCTGCGATTTCCGCTGGAGTGGGTACATCCAAGTGTATCTCGTGTAGAGATCCACTATAACCAAGTAGTACTTGTAGTTATCAACGGAAACAATTGGTGAGGTCCAAACATCGGTATAAAGATATTGAAGTGGGTGTGTTGAGACTATAGTGTTTGAATAAAAGGGTAACTTGTGGCTTTTATTGATAGAACAATCCGAACAAAATAAGTGTTTCGGTGATGACAAAGAGACTGGTAAAGAAAACTTTGAAACAAGGGATTTTAAAAGAGATAAAGCTGGGTGGCCAAGTCGGGAATGCCAAGAAGAGAGGTCTGTTTTCGGAGATGGTGAGGTGAAGAGGGAGGTCGGGTTCTTGGGATTCATTGGCCACTCGTACAACTCATTGTTAGCCCTGCCTTGGAGCAATCGGACCCCCGTGCTGAGATCCTTCACCTGAAAATGTGCAGGAAAGAATTCAACGGAAACTTTGTTAGTGTTACACAAACGGTAAACAGAAATCAAGTTGCGTTGAACATTAGGCACAAGGAGAACATCTCGTAAAGATAATGAACGATTAGGTGTTGGAAGCAAGGCAGAACCAGTATGGGAAATATGTAACCCAGTACCATCAGCAGTTGCAACCTCTTCCCCACCAGTGTACGGTTGGTGTAGGGCGAGGTTGTTCAGATCAGACGTCAAGTGATGTGTCGCACCACTGTCGAGAAGCCATTGCGCAGCATTGTAGGGATGAGCGGAGGCGAGATTGGCTCGTGGTTGCCACGGAGCATGCGAGGAGACAGAGGACTGGTTTGAACCACTGTAACCACCGGGGAGTTGGAGCTGAGAGCAGCGACGGGCGCTATGTCCATGAACTCCGCAAAGTTGACACCTCCCAAGATAAGGGCGCGGTGTGTACTGGTTCTGTGAAGCGTTCTGTGGACGGTTTCCCCAGTTGTTGTTGTTGTGGCTACCCCTGTTGTTGTGGCGACCATGATTGCGAGAGCCACCACCATTGTTGTTCCGAGCTTGTGCAACATTTGCAGTGATCGGGAGAGGAGAGGAAGCCTCTGTTTTCATGGAAAGTTTCAACTCATGGTTAATGAGTTTCTCATGAATCTCCGTCAGAGTGGGCGAGACGTCGCGACCTTCGATCTGATCAATCACAGTTTTGTAGTCATCGGAGAGGCCTTGAAGAACATGTGCAATCTTGTCTTCATGGTCCTCTGGCTTGCCGAGCAAGGCAAGTTGATCGAAGCGGGAGACAAGACCTTGGAAGTAGTCATCAATTGTCTTGGTTCCCTTAGTCCACTGGCGGAGTTGCTGTTTGAGTTGGAGGATGTGACCGCGGCTGGGCTTAGCATAGGTGGATGAGAGCGTCTCCCAGATCTCAGACGACAGGGTAGTTGCAGAGAGCAGAGACTGAACGGAAGGGGAGATCGCACCGAGAAGACCGCTGTAGATCAGCTTGTCCTGGCGTTTCCAGATGGTGTACTCCGGGTTCACAGTGTCAACGCCATCGGTGGTGACAGTAGGCGGTGGAGCAACAGTGGATCCATCGACGTAGCCGGCGAGATCGTAGCCGTCGAGCAAGGAGTGAACTTGTCGGCTCCACATGAGGAAGTTGGTGCCGGTAAGCTTCGTAACGTTAGACATATTAACGTTAAGGATCTTGGAGTTGTTGGAGATGACAATGGTGTCATGAGCGGTTGTCGGGGTTGAGGTTTCAGACATGGTGGTGAGAGAGGAAAGGAAGAAGAAGAAGAAGAAGAGAGAAGGAGAGAGGCGGCGGGGGAAAAAAAAAAAAAAATATTAAGGTATCGTTGAATGCTCTGATACCATATGTGATATGAAGCTTGATAATAGTATTAGATGTGAAATGTTACAATATATACTGAGATTACACAAGAGGTTAGGTTAAGACTATTGTCTAATATATCCTTTCCTAATATACTCTTATAGTTCATCTCTCTTTCGAAGCGCTTTTGTATTCATTGTTTTGTTTGTTTGTTTGTTTGTTATACCGTGTATAAAGCAAGAAATTATGTTTGAGTTGTGCCACTATGAAAAAACACCACTTATTTTGCTATCTGGATTACGACTTTAAACTCACTTTTGTACGTATTTTCATTAGCAGAGTACAGTATGTATCATCATAACATAAAGTGGCCGCCACCAACGTTATTAAACTGGGAGCCAACAAGTTCAGAAAATGAGAGAGCCCACCAACTTTAATTTAGGGCCCAGTTTCCAGCCTAAGAAATGCATGGATCATCCATTATCTTTGGAAAAGATTAAAAAGAAAAAAGAAGAAAACGATCACCTACCCACATTTTGACCTCGTGCGAATCGTCTATACACAAAAAAAAAAAAAGCAAACACACACACAAATCTCATCGAGAGAAGAAGATTCAGGCATTTTCATATCTTAAACGCTTCTTTCCCAAAGGGGTACCCTGAGGTAATATCATCTATGTTAGATTCTTGGTTTCATTTTTCATTTTCATTAACATCTTTGCTCTCTTCTATACTGTTTTGTTTCCTTACTGATTCCAAGTCCGAATCTACGCTTAGATCTTTGTGGAGATGGTTTCACAGTTGTATGATCTTTTGATTCCTTTTTGTTTTTTTTTGTTTTTTGGTTTAGTATCAAGCTTGAATGAAGACAAGATGATAGATTTGTGTTAAATAGCTGTGGTGTTTAGAATCACTGTCTTGTTTCTGGTTCTTTACTGTTTTGATACTAATGGTTTATTTTCTGTTGATTTTTACAGATCACAAAGGATAACAAACTATGGCCAAGGGAGTTGCAGTCTTGAACAGCAGCGAGGGTGTTAAGGGAACTATCTTCTTCACCCAGGAAGGAGACGGTACTGTTTTTTCTATTGAGCCTTTTAAGATACTTGAAGCCATTCTTACTTTTTTATGAAATGTTTGAATTCTTGTGTTTTTTTTTTCTTTTGCAGGTGTGACCACTGTGACTGGAACAGTTTCTGGACTTAAACCTGGTCAACATGGTTTCCATGTCCATGCTCTTGGAGACACCACTAACGGTTGCATGTCTACCGGTACCACTCTTATATACCTCTATAAAAAGGAACACCTTTCTGGATATTTTGTATGGATAAGAAACTCTAGGATATGATAGTGTTTGCCTACATGGTTTTCAATAATTCAAATTGACTTTTTTGTTTGTTTGTTCGAGGGGTTTATAATTATATTTTGAATATGGAACTCTAGTTATCTTCAAAGTAGTTGAATTGTTATTAATACTTTGGTCAAATCTTTATTCCAGGTCCACATTTCAACCCTGATGGTAAACAACACGGTGCCCCAGAGGATGCTAATCGACATGCTGGTGATCTAGGAAACATCACTGTTGGAGATGATGGTATTATTTTTTCCTCAGCATTTGTATCTCTATGCTCTCAACCTTCTTTAGAGCAGCTTTGTACCTTGACATTCTTCATCATCTTTGTTTGCTATATTCATTTCCTCACGAATGTGTTTTGTGCAGTCCTTGTTTTATAGTATGTTTCTCATCTTTGACCAGCTTTTAGTGTTCATGGATTAACCTAAAACCATTTTCTTCTAATATCCCAGGAACTGCCACCTTCACAATCACTGACTGCCAGGTTTGCAGCTTTCTACATAGTGTAGTGTATGCTCTTTATTCTTTTGTGGGACTGCTATAGTGAACACACTGTTCTGTGTTCTTGTACAGATTCCTCTTAGTGGACCAAACTCTATTGTCGGAAGGGCTGTTGTTGTCCACGCAGACCCTGATGACCTCGGAAAGGGTAATGACATTTGGCTATTTAAGATCCTTTTGTTTTTCAATATCCCCTAAGTCACATTGTCCATATGAAGACATCTACGGGTCTCAACATCAATCCTAAGAACACTATTAACCATTGGTTTTTTTACATTTTCAGGAGGCCATGAACTCAGCTTGGCTACTGGAAATGCAGGCGGCCGTGTTGCTTGCGGTAAGTAGAAATAAACCACATTTTTCTCTCTCTCTCTCTCTCTCTTTTTCTGTGGCAAGTCAATGCTCATTTGATCTTAATATATTGATATTGCATTTTGGGTTAAGGCTTAAAGAAAATAAACCACCTATAATATTATGCAAGTCTAGAAATGTAGTATCAACTAACAGAACTATGGTCTCTACCATTTTGATTTGTATGGGAATGGGCTAACTATCGGCTTGTGGGAATTCACTCTCATTCGTGATTACTTCTCAATAGATTCGGAAAGGAATAACTAATAGAACTATGGTCTCTACCATTTTGCAGGTATTATTGGTCTTCAGGGCTAAGCTGTCACTTTATCGAGGAAGATAGTGATGTAATAAGGAGGTCATATACCTCTACACCTGGCTAGTTTGTGTGTGTGTGTGTGGCTCCTTTGTGGATCAAATGCATTTTATTTAAGACCAAAAAAAAAAAACAGAGAAAATTCCTACTATTTTCATGAATAACAAGAGCAGATGTGAACTTAAAACTTTGTGCGTATGAACTCGGGTCTCCTGAAACTACACAACTCAATATAATGTTGATGTTGCATTGATGCAATATGATGTGTTGCTGATTCGGATATATCTTAATCCGAAACTCTAAACAACGGTGTAAAAGTAACAAAAGTAACAAATTCATATACTAAAGTCTAAAACCATAGACTAACCAATTAAAGAGACATATAAAGCAATGTCCATGGCTAAGTAGGCAAGTGGAGCCTGTGGAGGGTATGTCGTGAAGTGAAGGTTCTGAACCAACCCCTTGGATTAATTCAGCGTAAACCGAAAACAATCCGGTTTAGCCAGCTGATTCAGTCCGTGTTCCAATTACTGTACTTAACCAGGTGTACAACCAGAGTGTTAGGTTTCTTCGAGATTATTCTCGCGACTTGCGACTTCTCTCCTTCCTTCCTTCCTTCCTTCTCTGAGTGTCACCCTATGCAAAATCAAACCGTCGTGCCTTCGCCATCGGTTTACAGGTATTAATTATCTTCTCTAAATTGAGCTTCTTCATGGCATTTTCATTGCATATGAGTTGAATTTAAATATTTTTCCTGTAAAAAGAGTTATGATTATGTCGTGGCTCCCTTTCATCCTCAAATGATATACGCTATATGATTGTTTTACCCTTTGCTTTCTGGATATTAGAAATGATATTCTCTCGTTACTTGTTCTTGTAATGGATTTTATGTCTTTTGGATTGTTATTGAGATAAGTCTAGTTTGACTAGCTCTCTGCTGCTCATTCCAAATGGTTTAGTATTCTTGGGAATGAGAACCCTTCAGTATGTTAGGATGTCAGTTATGGAACTTGTTCTGAACAGAAGCATACGTTTGTCGGTTTGTGACAAAAGCTAGCTTCTGTGTCTGAAATTATCACTCATGTAATATCTGTAGGTTGGTGCAGGTATAATGTTGAAGCAAGTTGTTGGCAAGTATTCGATAGGCAAAGAATTTTATGGAAGTGACAGAGCAAAGCTTAGACCCTTCTTGTACCAAACCAACTGTGGATTTCACATTAGGCAGGTATGCCACCATCCTTCCACTTTGACTTGAGCGTTTAGTTAAAAAAAACTACAAGAATTAGTAGAATTGACTGAATAAGCAGAACCCGAAATAGTTTCAAGCTGATTTTTTTTTTAAATGTAACTTATAAATAGAATTGACTGAATTTTTCTACCTCTAGTTACTTTAGGTGTCTTTGATAAAATACATTTTAGGTTTGTCTATATGCAATGGCTACATGGGTTGTATTTACTATGCTTCGGTCATTAGGTTGCTTGCTGTGATTTTGAATTTGTTAGTACTGGGTTTTACCATTTTTGACAGACTGTTCTTGCTCCGAGAAGCTTCTTCGGCGTAGAAGACTACGTCGACGATGATACAAGCCGACCATACACATACCAGAAAGAGAAAAAATCGAAGAATCCTGACAAACACGTCTCCTTCAAGCAGCGAACTGTCGCGTACATGGAGCCATTCACACTCGACGTCTTCATCTCAAAACGTTTTGTATCCGCATCTCTCACGCACCGTGTCACTTGCAAGCAAGTCGCGGTCGCGGGAACAAACTCTAAAGACGTAAAAGCGGTGTTGAGATCAAGATGCGATATCCCAGCGTGCATGTCTATAGGGAGGATCTTGTCTGAACGTGCGAAAGAGGCTGATGTGTACACTGCTTCTTACACGCCGCGAGACCAAGACAAGTTTGAAGGGAAAATCAGAGCTGTTGTCCAGTCCCTTATTGATAACGGAATCGATGTCAAAATCTACCTTGATTAGATACCAAAATGGTTTGGTTCTGTGTTTTAGAAAAAAAAAAACTAAGGTTTGACTTCGAAGTGTACTTGCTATGTATCTGTTTAATCACCACAAATAAAGCATCAGTTCATGAATTCAACAAGATATGTGAGAAGAAATGCCTAATCACGACTCAGTAGTGCATATATCTCTCATCCGTTGCATATACATAGGTTTGGAATAACTAATGGAAGATTAAAAAAAGTGGAGATGCCGGGGGATCGAACCCCGTGCCTCTCGCATGCAAAGCGAGCGCTCTACCATTTGAGCTACAACCCCGAGTTGTTCATCACCTTTTGTACAGCTATTCATTTCTTGTCAAGAAGAGTTCAGAAATTGAATCTATTGAAAGCATACGAGACGGCATCGGCAACTGAGTTTATGATCCACAAAACGGTTTTAATTGCAATTAACTGCTAACATCGAACAAGCAATTGGAAAATATGAATCAAACCTAAGATCGATTACGAGTGATTATATCATCGAAACATTTCCATTAGCTTCAAAACATAGTTGGATATTTTACAAAGGGTAATCCGACAAACAAAAGAACAACAAAGCAGAAGGTTTGATTGAAACTCAAAACTCCTGGGAAGCAGATCCAATGTCTCCTTTGTTCTTCCCAACCTTGGAAGGCAAAAGGTTCGAATGAATGTTCGGCAACACACCTCCGTTAGCAATCGTCACGGCTCCCAGTAGCTTACTCAGCTCCTCATCGTTCCTCACCGCGAGCTGAATGTGCCTCGGCACGATACGCGTCTTCTTGTTATCCCTCGCCGCGTTTCCAGCAAGCTCCAACACCTGTTCCCAAATCGAATCCAATCAGTAACGAGAGATTTACAAAACAGACAGAGATTCGAATCGATTCGGAGTTATATATATACCTCGGCGGCGAGGTACTCGAGAACGGCGGAGAGATAGACCGGAGCTCCGGCGCCGACGCGCTCGGCGTATTTTCCCGCCTTGAGGAATCTGGCGATTCTTCCGACAGGGAACTGAAGACCGGCCTTGGACGAACGAGAGACGGACTTGGTGGCCTTTGGCTTTCCTCTTCCACCTTTGGTCGTTCCGCTTCCTGCGCCGGTGCTCATCGTCAAATTGTAGAAGAGACTTTCGCAGATGTCTTAATAGAAAGTAGGTGAAGTCTGAGAACAGAGGGAAAGATGTCGAGTGCTTTCTCTAGGGTTATGTCTTTGTCTAAATATATAGGCTTGACTATTGATTCTGATTGGGTAAACGCGAAAGCACACGGATTGCCAGCGTGGCACTACATCTGGGGCTTTTAAATTGTGTGATTTGTTACCGTCTTTACACCTTGTATTTCCAGGCCCTAATGTACGGACCTTTGTAAGGCCCAACCAAATGCCATAAAAGGCCCTTGTTCCATATTTAATTTATTCACGAACCGCAGCGTTTTCTGTATAGACATTAACAAAGTCAAAATGTACTAAAACATGGTTACTAATCAAATCTTGCAAGTAGAGTTAGCAAACTATCATCTATCTTATTAAAACAGAAACATTATGTTGGATCTAACATTTATTTTGTAAGTTTTTAAATTAAATATACCTTTATACTTTATAGTTAAACCTACATTAAATCACTAATGTTTCTTTCTTTATACTACTATCCATGTTTCCAAACAATATACTTATTTCTTTATACTACTATCAATGTTTCCAAACAATGTGTTTTTATACTACTATTAATGTTTCCAAACAATACAATAATTAATCTTATTTATTTTATATCTATCATTCTCTCTTTAAAATTTTATAGAAATGTCATAATTTTATAAATTGCAAAATAATGAACTTAAAAATTTGGATTATAAGATTACAAATTATGAAACTATTACAATTTAAGTCCAATTAGATTACATATCGGTCATCCATCAGTTCAATCGGTTAGTCTCGGATTTTACTGATTTTTTAATATGAATATTTTAGAAACCTAAATTGAATTGTCAGATCTCCGGATTAACCGGTATAATCACAATCGGGTTGAATTTAAAAACACTGATTTAAATGCAAAAATATTTTAAATACACACTTTTTAAAAATTACCAAAATATTTGTTAAGTTATTAGTGAAATTTTTCATCGTAAAATATTCCGCGCTTGCAAAGCGCGGGTCAAAATCTAGTTTACAAATTAATCGATGAGGCAACTGGAGATGGAACTATTTTAAAAACGAGTAGTGGTTTGGTAGTGACTTGGTGAGTCAATATATTTCATCATTTCATGACATGCTACTCGTTGTCCACATGCAACAACAACAACCCGATGAAACAAGACCACATATAATAAAAGTATGAAAGACTATTCAAACTTTTAAAACAAAAAAAAAAGAGTAAGAAGGATAAAGGAGCAAAGAAGATGGAATCTGCAAGTCTGCTGAATAAGCAAGAAGAAGCAAGAAGTCCTTCTTCCTTCACTCGTGGTGTTCTTCTCAGTACCTCCGTAGCTGTGGCTGGATCCTTTTGTTATGGCTGCGCCGTGAGACTTCACCATCTCTCTCTCTCTTCTTTTTCTTATTTTTCTTAGATCTTCCGGTGATTTCAGATTTCCAATTTAAATTCATACGAGCTCCTCGTGATCACGATATTTCATATGTGATATCAAACTTACTAATTACCATTATTTTGGCCTTGATTTTGGAAGATGTCGTATACGTCGCCTGCTCAATCCAAAATCATGGAAGAACTGGGACTTTCTGTGGCTGATGTAAGTCCAATGTGTACGCAATTCTAAACACCGGTTCATTAAAAATGGGTGTTGACTATCACTTAAACCGTCGCCTGTTTAATTTTCCTTTTGGTCAGTATTCCTTTTTTACTTCGCTAATGACATTGGGAGGAATGATCACGGCCGCGATTAGCGGAAAAATCGCTGCGCTCACTGGTCGTCGGCAAGTAATTAATTTCCCTTGATACCTTTATATTGACGTCTTAGTTATAAACTTTATATTGTGACAAAAAAAAAGTATATGCGTTTAATGTGTTCATCTATTATTGATCATCTTCAGACAATGTGGATCTCAGATGTTTGCTGCATCTTTGGTTGGCTCGCTGTAGCGTTTGCACATGTTTGTTTCCCTTCCACATCCCCATATAAAACAATTTTTTAGTATAATTTATTATCATATATTATGTGAGTATACTTCCCACAGTTCCACTTATAGCTAAAGAAACAATTATTTTTTTATTTGTTGTTATTGTTTAAAGGATACTATGCTGCTAACTATTGGACGACTCTTCTTGGGTTTCGGAGTCGGTCTCATTAGTTATGTGGTAATTAACTTTAATTTTTTTTTAAATTACTTATTTTTAAAATTACTTACATGGTAGCTAATGGAGTAATATTGCAGCATTTTGTTTGATTAATTGATCATAATATTCAGGTTCCTGTGTATATAGCAGAAATTACACCCAAAACATTTCGTGGAGGATTCAGTTTTACTAATCAGGTGAACAATTATATACTTCAAAAAAATAACATGTAATTTTCAAATTACCATATATAACCATTGTTTTTATCATTTGGGTTTGAGCTTGCAGCTTCTACAATGTCTTGGAATTTCGCTCATGTTCTTCACCGGAAATTTTTT
The DNA here is from genome assembly GCF_000801105.2 of Raphanus sativus. NCBI lineage: Eukaryota > Viridiplantae > Streptophyta > Magnoliopsida > Brassicales > Brassicaceae > Raphanus > Raphanus sativus. Next base: position 2,965,312 of record NC_079511.1, on the reverse strand, counting down.
CCATTGGCGAACATTAGCTCTTTTAAGTAACTATCAAAATTAAATAATCACAACAAATGAGCTCTACAGTCAAGTTATATCACTAAACTCTTCCTTGAATGCTCACTATATGACTAGGTGCAATCCCATGCGCTATGCAGCTGATTGGTTTATTTTTTATCCCCGAATCTCCAAGATGGCTGGTAATACTAAAAACTTTCAGATGTTTTTCAATAATATGTGACGTGTGTTATTTAAGGTTATTGGTATTAGTTCTTTGTGCGCAACTAAAGCATGTCTACATATTAATGTTCCTATAAGGCTATGTATGGTCGAGATCAAGAGCTTGAAGTTACCTTGACGAGACTAAGGGGAGAAAATTTTGATATTCTCGAAGAAGCAGCTGAAATCAGAAAAACAGTGGAAATCTCCAGAAGAGAATCTCAAAGTGGGATAAAAGATTTGTTTCACATGAGAAACGCACAACCCTTGATCATAGTAAGTCTCATCTAAGACCAGTCATTTATTTTAAATGTGTAAATATATAATCAAACTTGTTCTGGCTTTTTGAAAACTGTTAGATTGGATTGGGACTAATGCTTGTGCAACAATTTAGTGGGAGTGCGGCGATAAGTGCTTACGCTGCTAGTATTTTCGACAAAGCTGGTAAACCAAAATAAAAATATTTGACGTTCAGGTCACTGGTTTTATATTTGCATCAACCTTTTTTGACATCTTGTTATCAGGTTTCCCAATCAACATTGGAACAACAATCCTCGCAGCTGTTCTGGTATAACATTATTTTTAGAAAACATCATTCACTCTTTATTTTCGTATCTCTGACTATTTCATCTTTATCTTATTCAATACAATTTATCCTTCTAAAGGTACCACAATCTATAGTTGTCATATTGACAGTTGATCGATGGGGACGCCGACCACTTCTTCTGGTTAGTACTTCATGATTATTGAATAAACTACATATAACTCATGTTTTGGGTTAAATTTGTTTTACCCGTTTGAACTTTTGATTTCTGTTTGCAGTTGTCTTCTATTGGCGTGTGCATATGTTCATTTTTAATCGGCCTATCTTACTATCTTCAGGTTTAGTCTTTTTAACAATTTCAGTGGCCAATCTAACTAAACATGATTTTCAATTTTTATGGACTTAAAAGTCAATTTTCTGCCCTGAGTAGAAGCCTGGTGAAGTTCAGACGATTTGTTCCATTTTGTTGATCGTCGGTATAATAGTACGTAAATGCCAAACTTACTTTGCAGTTAATTATTCATAAATAACTTGATGAAACCAGTGCCGTCTTAGAAACTTTAATGACCTTAGGCGAAATATAAAACAAAGACCCTTTTATAAATTTTTTTTTGGTCAAAGACCTTTTTATAAATTTTTTTCTCAACTTTTATTTATTGTATGACTTTAAATTAAAGTAAAAAAAATTGTGGTATCAAAAACAAAAAAAATTATGTGCAAATTAGATTTTATTAATGAAAAATTGAGAATTGTACAAGAATTTTTTTTATTCTTATTGTATTTAAATTTGATTTAGTTAATCATAAAAATTTTACTATAATTTCACCAATTAAATTGATATTTAACAAATAAAATAGACATTTTTAATTACTAAAATAACACTAATTTTTTTGATGTCAAAAAAAAAAAAAAAAAAAACACTAATTTTTTTAGACCTATGGACCCATGGCATTTGCCCATGTTGCCATGGGTCAAAGCCGGCACTGGATGAAACCATAACACTAATCAAACGAATTATATACTAGGGTCATGTCTCATTCTTTTGCATTGGTCTAGGTGGATTACCATGGGTAATAATGTCAGAGGTATTTGTTTAATTATCCACTAGTTTATAATTAATTCAGTTTCTCTTTGATAATTAACATTTCATTATTGATTTGTTAATCAATGTCAGATATTCCCGGTTAATGTGAAAGTTACTGCCGGTAGCCTTGTAACGGTGTCAAGCTGGTTTTTCAGTTGGGTCATCATTTATAGTTTCAATTTCACGATGCAGTGGAGCGCTTCAGGTAAATTTAACTCTTTACCAACACACACCATAAAATTAGCTAGTTATTTGCCATAGTTATAGCCATTTAAGTATATGGTTGGTGGTCGGTAGTTAAGATAAAACTAAGCATTTTTCACTTGTCTCAAAGATTAGTTTGCAATCGATCCAAAATATCCCAAAAAGTAAACATATTCTCAATTTGTTGATAAATATTTACGACAACTATTATTTGTAAAAACAATAAAGAATAAAAGAAAAAAATTAGTTTTATATGTTATATATAGAGTAGCAAAGTTTATCTATATCATTCATGAAAGAGCATATATGTAAAATTTTAATATATCTTTTGTAATGTCCACTCATATTATGTTATCTATATAATAACTATTTTAAATTATCTTTTTCATTAATCAAACTTTCAGGAACATATTTCATATTTTCTGGAGTTTCTTTGGTGACGATTATATTCATATGGATTTTGGTGCCTGAGACAAAAGGTCGAACACTCGAAGAGATTCAAGCATCACTATTTCGGTTTTCATAAATCGAAGTATGATAAACTGTTACAAACGTTTCTGTTCAGCATGTTACAAAATTCTCGACAATGTAATATTAATTCAATTTGTTCAAAAAAAAAGTAATATTAATTCAATTTAATCCAATTTAGATATTGTAATTAGTATTTTATAATATCTTCACCTTCATTTTATTTAATCCAATTTATAGAATCAAAACTTAAAACAGAATAATAACAATATATATTAAAATAGTGATATTATATTTTCTTGAATAACCAGTTTTAAAATTAATTAACAAATATAATTAATTAACGTTGGGAAATAAAACGTTTTGGTCAACCAAAATCAACTTATTAGTAAACAAAAAATTGAACCTTAGTCAAAAATGTTAAAAATATAATATTAGATTTTTAAACAAATAACACGAAATAACAAATTTTGAATTGTTTTCTTGGTTAAAAATGTTAATGGATTGTAGTTTATAGAAATAATATAAAAAAACATAACTTTTTATAACTCACAAGCATATATTTTGATTAGTTACACAAAGGCAACAAAGTGTTTACAAAAAATGGGAGAAAGACACTAACTAGAAAGAGATTAAATAAAAACTATCAGAAGTTCAAGGGCAACCATAAGAAAAATCTAAAACACTGAGGAGTAACCTACATACTATAAAACATAGAGGAGTAAACTGCAAAGTATAAAATGCTATATAAGTCACACTGCCCATTCTCGGACACTGAAACTTGTCGGAAAAGACTAAAGAGGGAAGAAGAAGAGTCGTTTCAGGATTCATCAATGGTGTTTCCTCAGAGTTCCAGGTATCTTCTTTCTCATACGTAAAATTCTCATCTGACTTTTGATTTGCCTTTTTAGTTGTTAACTAGTATCAATTATTTGTTTAATAGTTTCTAATAAAAATACTTCACGAACATTCTTTAATCTTTTTGATATACCTTCTAGGTTGAGCGATCGCACAGAGGTCAACAGCAACGAGTTTCACGCTTACTGCTTGTCTCTCGCTACGTAAATCCAACTCACATGTTTAACCTAAATCTTCATTTTTTTTCCTTGTGGAATCTCTAAAGGTCTTATGTGAAATTGCAGACGAATCGACACAGCTATTTGGAATAATGAAGTTCCAACGGACACTCAAGAGCTTACTTCAACCCTCATTCACGTTTGTTTGATCTTTCTTTTTTAAGTTCAAAAAAAAAAGTTTCAATCTTTCAATGTGGTTCTTCTTCTTTTGGGGGTTAAGTATACTCATCTTTAAATGTTCTTTATGGTGCAGGTCGGTCAATGTAGATGTGATGATCAAACGAAGGCGGTGATCATGACGCTGATGATGTCAGTTAAGGTATAAACAGAAGAACAGAGTTAGAAACTATTGGAAGTTTTGCTTATTTAGTTATGTGTTTGGTCCTTGTATATTATAATGTCTTTTTATGTTTATTGCGCAGAGTGCTTGTGAGCTTGGATGGTTCCCGCAGAGAGAATCTCAACAACTTCTGGCTCTTGTAGACTCGGTATATATATATATATAGTTCCAGACGAATTTTTAATTACAGACTAGATTGATGTTTTTTTTAAGTAGGTGATGTTTTTTTCTTCTTCTTGTACAGATGTTGATGAGTTTCACCGGTCCTGAAAACGTCGCCTCTAGTCTAACTCCTAACGGTCCCGTCAGTCTAATTCCACAAGTCATGGAGAGGTTAGGCTGCGATTTTTTCATATAATACTTTAGCTTTATAGAGATTGAGTAGTAGTAGAATGCATTTGACAGCTTCTTAAGCCGTCTTCTGTGTTGTGTTCCATTCACTTATCTCAGTCTCGTCCTTTTCTTCTGTGTCTGTAGGTTCTATCCGTTTTTGAAGCTGAGGCATATTCTTGTTTCTTCTGAGGCGGAGGTAACTCTTATTTTACTTTATTCAGTTCTAAGCACTTTTTTTTTTTTTAAATGTGTGCTTTAAGTTAGTTTTTATTTTCTCTTGTGGCAGTCAGAATCAATCGTATTGGTGAAGAACTTCCATATTTCGAAGAATCTTCTGCAACATTCTCCCAGACCGAGAGTAGTATGTATTGAAATTCTTATGTTATATGGATGCATTTTATAACTCTGCTAGTCTTGGTGCTACCTTTTGTGCCTTCAGTTAAATTCTCTTGGTTGCTCATACTGCAATAAAAATGTCACTACAGCATGCCATATTTTTTTTAGTATTTGTTTATGTACAAGAATCTTTTGCTTGCTTGCTTGCTCTTCAGGGATTATTTGTTTTCCGGACAGACGACATAAGCAACTCTAGTTGTATCATACATCCTCAAGAAGTCAGGTGTGGTCTGATTGCTTTATCTTTTTCTATCAACCGTCAGAGACGTAGTTTCTCTATGTTAACCCCACATTGGCTTTTATATGAAATTTCTACAGCGTTTCGTTGAATGCAAGGGGCGTTGACAAGAGATATATCAACTCAATGGTTTGTGTTTTTTTCTTTTTTGAACTTTTTACTTGAAAAGTTTTTTTGAAGTACTTACAAGTAATATTTTTTGTAAAATTTGTTTTCAGGATTCTAAGCCGCAGCGTCCAACAAATGTTGCTAAACTGCTCCACCCTGGGACAAACCTTCTGCAAACTATAGGCTGTTTTGGAGGTTTCTTGTTCAATTCATATTTATTTTTAATTAAATTTCAACATCTTTTATTTATTCTCCTCGTTTTCAACGATAATGAACAGATACTCATTTTGCTTACAGGTAGTTACTTCATTGCTATTGGCTTATTCGATGACATACCACTCCCCGTCTATCCGTCGCTGAAAGATTATGTTCATTCTGAAGTCACTGAATCTGATTCAGGTAAAATTTTTTTTTTTAGTCACTAGAGTTAATTGCATATCAAATCATGTAGTTCTGTTTTTCAATTTTGTGTGTGTAGCTTGTGACAATCCTAAGGCTAAGGGCCCATCAAGGATATCTCTCAGCTGTCCTATAAGGTAATCCTTTGGATGTATTTCTAAGCTTTTGTTGATTTATTTCAAAGTTACCTTAACCTTTGTATGATGAACACTCAGCCGCATGCGTATCAAACTTCCTGTGAAGGGTCATGCGTGCAAGCATCTTCAGGTGACGCATCATTCCATTCAGTATAGTAGTTTTCTCAGTAAATATTCCTCAACTCTGTTATGACATGTTGCTTTATGTTTGTAGTGTTTTGATTTCTGGAACTATATCAAGATAAACACGAGAATTCCATCATGGTGCTGTCCGCATTGCCATCAGTCTGTCTGCTATACCGACATCCGTTTAGATCAAAGCATGATAAAGGCTAGTAGCTTACTACTGTTCCTTGGTGTTACATCTTTTCATATCCTACATGACTTGCATGCACTGGATAAACAAACACTTGTCTAATATCCAACAGATTCTAGAAGAGGTGGGAAGTAATGCGACCGACGTGGTTATCTCTCCTGATGGATCATGGAAAGTTATAACGGAGAGCGATGAGAATGTGGAAGCTGTGGCGGAAGCCACTCATCATCACGGAGACCCAAGTAGTTCCCAGAACTTGAGGCCAGCTGTTGTTTTGGATCTTACAAGAGATGAGAATGAAATGGAAACATCCGGAAGCACTCAGATTCCTTCTGCTTCAACGGAGACACTTCTGCCACAATCTTTGAATGTTTATGATGGGCAGCAGCAACAGTTCATGAACATTCCAGTGTCGGCAGCAGGAGAAGTCATCCACATGCCATTCTTTCCAACCTCATCTCCTCAAGATACTAACACGGGAAGCTCTAACATATCTATGCCTGCTGCTGCTGCTGCTCACTCTTCTCAATATCAAGGGTTACGTGTTTCGTCCCTTGGAGTTTCTCTAGGAAGAGACTCTGATATGATGGAGAGGTGGAACCACCACAACTATGCTCAGTTTCCATCCGTGCCTCCTCAGTTTCATCATCAATATGCAATGCAGGTTTGTCATCTATATAATCTTATGGCTGTTTTTTTGTTGTCTGTGTTTCTCATATGTTCTCATCTGTTTGCAGAACCAGAGGAGCGTGTCCACTGTACAGGAAAGACTAATCCCATCTTCCATTACATCTCCCCAAACTTCTGCTTTCAACTATGGAAGAGGGACCTCCGACCAGAGACACATGCAAAGACAGAATCCTGGTGGCGCAGGGGAACAGTTGTCATCGCGTGAGTTCATGAACTTGACTCCTGATAACTCTGCAAACAGGCCCCCACAGATCCGGATGATGCGAGGCAGCATAGCGCCCGGTTCCACAAGGTATAACCACCTGATCATTCAACCTACCCAGAGGCCGGTTCAGTCACAAACACTCCCTCCATCTCAGCCAACTGGTTACAATCACCTCCCTGTTCAGACGCAAGCTCAAGCACTTCCTCCACTTGAACCAACAGCTTACAGTTACGTCCCTGTTCAGTCACAAGCTCAAACACTTCCTCCTCCACCTCAAGATTTTTTGGCGCATCCAAGCAATCCGGTTGGTACTAATGAAACACAAGCTGGGAGCAGTTCACTGCCCGTGTCGGGAGATGTTGCGCCACTCGGGTCGTTTTGGTCAACGCCTCCTTTGACATGGTGAAGTATGATGGCTAATATATGCAAACATTATCGTTGGTAGCAAAAAACACAGTCAGTAAGTAGCATATAAGTCGGTTTTTTGGGTACTTACCGGTTTAGGCTTCCGGTATGTACATGGGGAAAGTTGTTTTTTCGGTCTAAGGTATTCTTGAGATTCACGCAATGTGAAAACACTAGGATATTGTTTGATCTTTTTTTTTTTGTATTTGATTAGATCCTAAAAACCTAACTCAAAAAGTTTGCATTCTGGTACGTCCATACAGGTGTTCATTTTGGTCCGATATACTCATATACCTAACTTAAGCATAACTTAAAAAGATTAAGACATTAAAGAGTTTTAGTGATAAAGAGTTTATCTAATGCAGTGGGCCAAGGAAGCCATATCTCAATATTCATGAGGTCGCAGTTCTTACTTATCCTATCATGGTATCAAACATCTCAATATCATGCAATCATAATCAAATTTGTAACCGTTGTTAAAGTGTCTAAGTTATTCATAAGTTTATTTTTTAAAAACTAAATCACTCAACTTCAGTTTTTATCTATCTTTTTTTTTTGAACAACCAGTTTTTATCTATCATGTTATCAAAATCCCATCCTACAAAACTAATTTTAAATAAGTTTCTTTAGGCTCTTGATTTCATGGCTTTAGTTAAAACCTTAACCGTTACAATTTTTTTATTTATTTTAAAACATATATAAATATATATACAATACACCGGTTACCAGTCACCACAACTTTATTGGATCAAGTACCATAGTTTTATACCATTGCTAGTGCAACTCTATTTTCTATTTTATATATATTCTACTAAGATAGAATATTTTTATCTATTACCTTGATATATTTTGAAAATTACTTCTTTGCCATTATTAGACTACTTTGAAATAAAATCTAATAAATAAGCAAATAGGTTGATGGTAGTTCAAAAGAAAAATAGATAGGTTAAAGTGGTGGCATTCAAAGCCGGTCAAGGACAAGCCACACAAACAACTGATTAGAGTATCCAAATTAATAGGATATATTTTTCAAAAAAAATAGTTGTATCTACAAATAAATAAATCTTATAGGTTTTTTTATTAAAATATAATTTACTAGACATTTTTAGTTAGAATAAAATTTGTTAAAAATCTAGTTCTCATTTATCTTGAATTCAGATTTGAACAATTCCAAAATTATGAATTTGTTTTTGGATTTTTGTTTAATTTTTGAAAATTTAATAGATGCAAGCGAAGATATTTTGAGGGTATCATACTTGAATCTTAAAGTTTATTTAAGGAATGTTACACTTTCATATATAATTGGTGATGATTTGTTTAAGAAACCAAAGATTCTTCGATAATCAATGTCCAAAAAATTTCGAAACACACAAATTATTTATAACATATTGTTAACTGTTTCGGTGTAATCGCCACAGCTGATAGAAGTTTTTTGAAATTGATGCTAATAAAGATTTAACCAGAAAAATTAAATTAGTTAGTTATATTATCAATTGAAATGGTTATGGTTTAAAGACTTGCCTATATAATTCTAATGGATGATTTTATAGAAAAAATGTAAGTAAAGTTATATTTCTAACAATAAGTGTATATAATATTATTGTTTTTATAAATAAATTATAGGTTTTGTTTTTTAATGAATATTTACGTTAGTTTTTACTATTTTGCGATATTAATAAAATTTATACAGAGTATAATTTTAAATTTTGATTAGGACAATATCAAAGGTTAGTCTTGCACTGGTGGTGGCATTGGTAGGTACAGTGTCATCATACCAAAAACGTGAACTATTCAAATTATAAATACGAATTTATACTATTATTTTTTAAACATGGAAACGCATCTATTATTTTATCTTCAAGAGTTGCGATATTTATAATCCAAAAGACAATAATTCGAAGGGAGACATCAATATACGAAAGACGACAAGAGAACACCGTATGAATGAATAAGAGCCAACCTCGTGCTTATAAACATTATATATCTACCGAATATTAACTGGACATCTGAAGGAGAGAGAATGAATCCAGTGGACCACGAAATTATTCAAATTAATTAAACAAGTTAATAATATACACATTTTATATCTTTTTTTTATAAAAGGACACATTTATATCTTTTAGGCCAATCTTTCAAAACGACACTATAATAGAATTTTTTTCACCAAAAACACACACAAAAAATGACCAAAATATATTTCATTAAAAAGTAAAAAAAAAGATTAAAAAGGTTAAAAACTCTTCCAGTCTTACTTATAAATATATAAATATATATAATTGTTAAATATATATATATATAACTATTTAAACAGATAATAAAAATAAAAAAATGAAAACTTTTATTATTGTTTTTGAATCATATGTTTTGAATTAAAACTTTTAGATAAATTTTCTTTCAAATTCGTTTTAAAAATATTGTTTTGAAATCCAAATTTTAAAAATTTTATCCTAAATTTTAAGTCTTTACTTTTTATTTTATTTTAAATCCTAATCCCCCCCCCAAAGAAAAACCTTTTAATGAATAATTTTAGTTTTCAAACTCTTATGTGCTATATTTTTAATAAAAAAAACTTTTATGGTCATCCTATAAATTTTCTTTATATTTTAACCAAATTCACAAGTTACTATATTTTCTATTGGAACTCCCACTTGTCTGTTACAATAATCTGTTATAACTGTACAAAACTCCCATGCTTGTGAAGTTTTCTTTTTTTTCTTACACTTTTTAAGCAAGTGGCATTCAAAAGCATATATGGGGATCAGGAGCCAGCAAATGTGATAGTATAGTTGTACAATACTCTTTCCAAATAAGTTTTGATACTCTCATGATCCTTTGTGTCTTCAATAAACCTCATACTTCTTTACTATAGTATCTTCTATTTTTTTATATCTTCTAATTTACCATGTTTCAGAAAGAAAAAAAAAATCTTATAATTTACCATTACTACTATGGCTATGGCCTATGTGGTTTATATTTGACATTGCCATCTCATGTGATTATGTAAGGTTTAAGGGGTTTGACTTCCTACTTAATTTGCTTTTTCATTTTAAGTATTCTTTCTTCTTGTTGTAGTGTTAATTTTCTATTTATTGATTTAAAATATGACAAACAAGTTTTCTCGTCCCGTTTTGTCCCATTCAATTGATCCGTTTTTAATCAGGTTGACAGATCCGCACGGACCGCGGTCCCTGTAATGGTTGACCAAACCTGCCCCACCAAAAATGTAGATCTTTGTGGGTCGGCCTGCATGACATGAAATTACATACGGGCATATGGCTTTAGACACTTCAAAACATGATTCTGATCGCTTCAGCTGCTTCAAGACGTTGCAGCATGTGAGTCAAGTCAAAGATTGAATTGGATTAGACAAGACACTTGTTTAACGACACTCACGATGTGAATCTTAACTGCTGCAGGTAGAGGCGACGTGAAGACTAGAACCACCATCAGAGTTCCACTCTTCATTATCGGGAGTCCTATACGGTTTTGTCAGTAGAAAAAGAATTGAATCACCTTTTCATTTTCTTTCTCTTTTTTTTTTTTTTCATATGGAAAGTGAAGTGAAAGAAATGATGTTTACTGATATTTGTTTTTCCGTATAATATGTTTCGGCTCATCCCGCATAAGGCTCACATGCATCCTACAAGAACATGTCCCTAAAGTTCCACAACTTTACGGGCCTACAATATCAAAACTCAATACCGTCCCATTACAAGTATTTTCGGGTTAGATCTGCGGTCCAAGTTCAGCATGCATCCCATAAGAATTGAAACGCCTTTTCATTTTCTTTCTTTTTTCTTTTTCTTTTTCAGATGAAAAGTGAAAAAATAATATTTACTGATCTTTGTTTTTCTGTATGACTGTTTCGGCTCATCCTACTAAAATTCGATCCCGCAGAAGGCTCACATGCCTCCCACAAGAATTTATCTTTAAAATCCCACAACTTTACGGGCCTACAATATCAAAATTCAATACCACCCTATTACAAGTAGTTTTGGATTAGACCCGCGGTCCAAGTTCAACATTGCATCTCTATCGACACTTACTTTCTTTTGTTTTGTGCACAGGAGTATTGTTTTCCCCCATCTTGATTTCATGTTTTTTTCCTGAAAAAAATTGATTTCATGTTTATCTCTCTTAACGTTTTCATTGATTGTTGTATGTTTTATGGTTTTTGCTTTTATTGCCACACTTCATGATCTTGACTTTCCTTTTATCTCCTTTTATCTTGATCTTCAGTTACTGATACTTTTTTGTCGGCTTGTCTATGATTATATTACTGTGTTCACTGTTCAGGTATCTTGAGCGAGTAACTAAAATACAAGAGGTTTTCAAATCCAGAACAAAAGCTTTCAAAACGCTGTAATTTAATTACTAACAATAATTTAATTTTGTCAAATAGTAAATAAATATTCTTCTGGATCCACCGGCCCTATCTAAAATAATTTTCTTAGGAAACCACCTTGCTAGTGAAAAAGGAAACCACCTTGTTACTATTAATTAATGCTTTTAGGTCACGATTTGTTATTGAAGTACCCACTTTCTTCCTCACATGGAAAATGGACATTGTAGGTCTTAAATATAATGAGTCAGCAAAAGGAAGCCACACACCGTAAAATTCCAAATTGAGATTCTCTTCTTTAAGATACGAGTCAGTCACTATCTTTTTTGTTGTCACATTATATCACTGAGGAGGAATCACTTTTCTCTTATATATTTTATTTTTGTTGCTACTGCGCCTTTTTCTTTCTCTTATTTTAAAAGTTCAAAGAGGCCGGCAATTAAAGAAAGTTTCACACAGAAATTAGTCAGTGCATCTCTAATTAAGCGTGCGTTGATAGTTGGTTATCACCCTGAGGTAGATAAGAAGTTCAATATACTAATCAAAATGTAAATCTGAACCCTTCTTTTTCCGAAATAGTTAAGTCGAAGTATATAATATAACTCGATGGTTAAAGCTACATTCGGCTGTAATTCATCATCTTTTGCGTCTGACAACGCCGTCTGCGATAACACATACTACTCAATTTCTGTAAACCTACTGCTACGGCATATCAAGTTTCATCACAACTTATTTTGGTCACCTCCAACCTAACACTAAAACTTTATTTTAGCGTGATTTTGACATAAAAATTCTTTCTAATCCAACCTTAAAAATTACATTATTTTAGTACAACACTATAATTTCACATTAAATTTGTTGTAAAACTATTCACCACACTAAAATAATATTTATCCCAATAAAATATTGTTCACTTATTTTATTAATAGAACACATAATTAAATAAGTAAAAAATATAAATATAAATACATATGATATTATAAAATTACTTTTAGCATTAAGTTTAATGTTGTGGTAGAAAATGAACATTTTTAGTGTTTAAATTATATTAAAATAATGTGAATTTGACACTGACTGGAGATGTTTTTACAAGTTTGATAAGTCATCCGCAGAATGTGGTTTCTTTAATTAAATTAATAACTAAAAGTATAAATTAGAGAAATAAAAAAGAGAGCAGAGAAGAACAGTTCTTCCCGAAGAGACCATGGCTTTTCTTTATTCTACAGGTGTCAACTTTAACTTGGTGTATATTATTTTAATATTAAAATGGTACTCAAGAGACTTGAGCAAGTTCTTTGCCATTGCTGATGGCCTAGCTATCTTTGACTGTTCTCAATTCATGTGCCAAGAACAACTCATCGTCTCTCAACAGACAAAACAAAGAAAAAACATTTTCATTTACTCTATTACTAGTCACACGTGCAATATGATTATCCTACTACTACTCCTGTGAACGAGTCATTGTATGCTTTTTTTTTTGGTTAAAGAGTCATTGTATGCTTATCTACGTAAATAACTGTCAATTAAAAATATTAGTGTAAATGTGGCCCTTAAGAAATGGTAAGGCCGAGCAGCTAAAGACGGTGATTTATCAGTGTCTATCTTTCATAAAATGTTCATAAAACAAAACATCATATCCATTTGCATGAAGGAACGCACAAAGTTCCAGCGATTTCTAAAATGCGTCCAACCTGCGGCTACAGAAAACATGAGAGTGACAAATAACGTTGGTTGTGTGTTCTCCGAGTTGTTCCATCGAGTCGGAGCCACATAACTTTTACAAGACTTACAAAATGAAAATCGTTCTCTACCCTTTAAGCCCATTTCCGAAATTTCTTATTTTGCTAAAAGCCTCATGTTACCTTTTATCTGCTCTTTTTTAAGAAATAGAGACTGAGATAGGACAATAAAACACCTTTTTGGCAGAGAAACTTGAAAATTCAAAGGTTGTTGATGATTTCCTGATGATCTTGTTACCAAAATAAGCGATCAAAGCCTGTCGATATCAAAACTAGATATGACAATCGAAATGCGAGGAGAAACCGGTGCGCATGATACGGTTTGAATAAATATGGATTTGTAGTTTCTGGATTTGCTTACAAGTAATCTTGAATTAGGTAATTGGCAACAAATAACGTGCACGCCTTTTTCCTATGTAAACTTCAAACCACTATCAACGCGTTTACTATTGCATGCAACTACTCCATCATGCCAACTCATTTCAATTCGTGATATATTGATTATACATACAAGCGTAAGGAAAAATTACATCTACTCTTTTTTTTTCAACAATATTACAATTCGTAGTATTTATATTGGTCTTTGCATATATATACGACAAGTGATGTCTGAGGCTTGACTTTTTTGCTAACGGTGATTAAGAAACCAGTTAGGTATATATATACACCTCTACACGATAAATGATTCTTGCAATTTTTTTTTGTATTTAAGCTTACACATTTTCTTAATATCCACCATGGAAAACATGTAATTTTTTCTTTGGTCAATGGGATAAATTATTGATTTTTTTGACAAAACCGTACATTGATATTCTAAGACGAAAATTTCGAAATGAGTTTTCTTTTCTTTAAACGACTATATATTGAAACAAATAAAAAAAATTAATGGAAAAAAAGAAACTATGTATATACGGTCCAAGATGATTATGTATTTATGGATAGTTTTGTTCAGTCCAGTAATTCTAAATATGTAACAATGGTAGCTAGTTAGTTTATGCAACACGGATTAATAATTTTTCATAATACATAAAAGTAGTGCATCACAATTTTCAATCTATATTACTGAATGAAGAAGGGATAACAATCTTACCAAAAAAAAGAAGGGATAAGTGAAAAAACTAATTGATAAAGACGATTAATCTAAACCAAGTTTCAAAAAAATAAGAAAGATGATGAATCACATACCTCTTTAAAATATCACATGACAGACGGCCAGCAAAAGGTCAAGTGAACCCCATTAGAATCATTAAAGAGTTCAAATACAAAAAAACAAGAAATTAATAAAAAAAACGAATAGAAACGTGACACAAAAAGAAAAGATGGAAGCTGACCTCTGGCTTTCCTTCCTCCATTACTCAAGGAGTATAAATATGCTTTTCTCTCGACTCTGTCTTCTTCAAATCGAAGCAACAAAGCATATCTTTTTGGCTAATACCCAAAAACACCTTTTAGCCAAAAATTCTTGAGGGAGATAAACTGATCAAGATTCAAGATGACCATGTCGGAGAATCAAAGAAATCTTGAAGCTGGGTTGTTACTGAACAAGAACCGAAACGACATCAACGAGTGTCGTATCACTGTGGCTGTGCTCTTCAGTACTTTCGCCGCTGTTTGTGGCTCTTTCTGCTTTGGTTGTGCGGTTAGTCAAATCTTTACTTCCTTTTTATTTTGTCTGGGTTCAAAACAATAATAACAATTAGTTTGTATCCAAAAAAAATGAGATTATGCTTATTATAATTTGTTATATATGGAATTAACTAAGAACGTTGGATATTGCAGTTGGGTTATTCATCAATGGCTCAAACTGGGATCATAAATGATTTAGGCCTCTCTGTTGCACAAGTAAGAAACCAAAACCCTTTCATGTTTCTTCCTCACTCAAACTATAGATTACCTTTACATTTCTGCTTACATTTGTGTCTTTTTATTACTTCAGTACTCCATGTTTGGATCTATCATGACTTTTGGAGGGATGTTTGGTGCCATCTTTAGTGGAAAGGTCGCAGATCTCATCGGTAGAAAAGGGGTAATTTTAAACTTACCATCTCTACTATCAGTATTTTTATTACCATCTCTACTCACAGCTATTTTAAATTTAATTTTCTCTATGTTCTTTATAAAAAAAACAGACAATGTGGTTTGCTCAAGTTTTCTGCATCGCCGGTTGGCTTGCGATAGCATTTGCACAGGACACGATGTGGCTAGACGCTGGAAGATTTTCCACAGGATTTGCAGTTGGCTTATTCAGCTACGTGGTAATTATTCTTTTACTTTCTTGTTTCTTTATATATGAGTTGGGTTTTTATTATTATTATAAGTTTAAAAACTGACACTGTTTTAACTCTGTTGCAATCAGATACCAGTTTATATCGCAGAAATAACACCAAAACATGTTCGAGGAGCATTTGTATTTGCTAATCAGGTAATTTAAAAATAATTAGGGTGTGTGAAAATTTAGCCAAAAAATATTTCTATACTAATGATCTTAAAATTTCTTTAAACTGTTACAGCTGATGCAAAGTTGTGGGTGTTCATTATACTATGTCATTGGAAATTTCGTTCATTGGCGTAATTTAGCTTTAATCGGTAAGCTTAATTGCATTCGAACCTTCATTCGAGCAGTTTAATTGATGAAAGAAGAAGAATAATTTATTGGTTAATTTCTTTTCTCAGGTCTGATTCCATGTATTTTGCAAGTTGTGACTTTGTTCTTCATTCCAGAGTCCCCTAGATTGCTGGTATGTTCAGAGCTTAATGGACCCTTTTAAAAAAATTTTGATTTTTTTAGAAAAAAACATGTGAAGTGATGATTACAATTTGGTGGTGTGTAGGGAAAATGGGGGCGTGAAAAAGAATGTAGAGCTTCATTGCAGCTTCTCCGTGGGGATGATGCTGATGTCTCTGAAGAAGCCAACACTATCAAAGTACTACTTAATTCTCTTTTCAAGCACTCTGTTTTCAAATACTTGTTGTTTCAACTCAATACGTGACTAAATAATTAAATCCTACGTTAGGAAACCATGGCGTTGTTTGATCAAGGACCAAAATCTAGGATTATGGACTTGTTCCAGAGAAGATATGCTCCATCTCTTGTTGTAAGTTAGCCTAAAAACGTTTTGTGGTGAAGATAACGTTTTTTTCTCTCCATTGCCGTTTACTGAAAGTTTATGACGGTTTCTTCATAGATTGGTGTGGGGCTAATGCTTCTGCAACAGCTCTCCGGAAGCTCAGGGATTATGTTCTATGTCGGTAGCGTATTTGATAAAGGAGGTAAACAGATATAAAAGACAAAACTCTGTTTTGCATGTAACAATAATTGATTTGTCTTTGTCTGTGAGTTAACAAATCTTTTTTTTTTTTTAATTCTTGACAGGATTTCCAAGCAGCATTGGCTCAATGATTCTTGCAGTGATCATGGTATGTCTCTGCACATAGTAGTTTCATTCTGTTTTTTTCAGTAAACCCTCCAAGGAGTACACTTAGTTATTGTGTTATTGTTTGTAGATACCAAAAGCTATATTGGGTCTGATTTTGGTTGAGAAAATGGGACGAAGGCCGCTTCTACTGGTAAAGTTAACCTTTGCTATATTTTCAGATCAAATGTGAAATGAAGCAAAGTCATTCCTTAACATAATGTTTTAATTACAGGCATCTACTACTGGAATGTGCCTTTTCAGCTTGTTCCTTGCATTTTCCTTCAGCTTTCGGGTAAAATTAACAACTTTTTAAACCAAAACACGACATCAAAACTTTGAATCTACTCTGTTGGATTTAGATTTATCATATCTATTTTCTTGTTGGGCAGTCATATGGCATGCTAGATGAACTCACTCCAATCTTTACATGTATCGGTGTTGTGGTACGTACAAAATCATTTATAGACATAAGCGCAATGCTCTTTGTATGAAACTGATCTGATTTTCACATGATGCTTCTTTCACGAAAATAGGGTTTCCTCTCTTCATTTGCCATAGGCATGGGAGGCTTACCATGGATCATCATGTCTGAGGTACAAACCAACATAAACTTCTTTCAAGAAACTCCTTCTCGAAGTCAATAAGCTCTAAACAGAAAACATTTTTTTCTATTTTGGTTGCAGATTTTCCCGATGAATGTGAAAGTTTCAGCTGGGACTCTTGTTACCTTAGCCAACTGGTCCTTTAGTTGGATTGTAGCTTTAGCCTACAACTTCATGTTAGAGTGGAACGCATCAGGTATGTTACATGGTCAATTAAAGTTCATGTTTACACTTTACAAATTAGATTATTTCTTTAATTCTTAAGGCTTACTGTATTTCAGGAACATTCTTGATCTTCTCTAGTATATGCGCTGCGGGTATATCTTTTATTTATGCGATGGTACCCGAAACAAAAGGAAGAACACTTGAAGATATACAAGCTTCTCTTACAGATTTTCTACAATGAGTTTGAGATTTACATGTTCCATTGTTATTTTTTTTTACTCAAGTGGGGGAGGTTTATAGTAGTTTTTGGTATAATTGTTTCCTCATTTGTACAATAGAGAGAAGAGATCAGTTGGGAAAAATTCTTAGATCTCTATGTTACTCAGCTACTCCCATTTATGTATAGTATAGTCCCATTTACTGTAACTTTTTTTGGTAGTTTTCACAATACAGATGTACAATAAATTACGACGGAATATGTATATACTTTCCCAATAACATTCAGGCATCGTTTATGTAATGTTATAAAATAGTGATGTATTTCTTTTTGAAAATTTATTTTGATTTTGAAATTTAATTCTCAAGATAACTTGGCTATCGATGTGCCAACCACACAGGTGAAATTTAATTCTCAAGGTAGCTTGGCTATCGATGTGCCAACCACACACCTGTGACAAGTTGAGTAAATCTAATTTGCATAACTCATAAGGATCAGTCCTTTGAAAGTATAACAAACCTACGGAGGTTTTAATAACCTTGACTCTCTCTTTGTTAGTTGCAAACAGTGTCGATCCAACCTTTCCAAAAAAAAATTTATGCCTTACACTCGTTTAAAATTTTATATTTTTATCATTCATGTAAATTTTGTTTTGTGTCATATATACAACTAAAATTTTTGTTTAGAACTGTAACACCTCAAGCGGTCGGTTCCTTCGCATATGTTCCCGACCGGCCCTGCTTGCAATCTATTGAATTTTAAATCTCGCGTAATTATTTCTCACAAGCGGTATCTTATTGTATAGTACTATATTATTATTAAACTATCGTGGTTGGCAGCTTTTGCATGTCTTCAGCATGATTTGTGAAGCAGAATCACTTTTAGAAAGATATATTTCTTAATAAATCAGAATGGAACAAAGCGAGCATGTGGGAATGATCTCATGAATCACCTTTTCCTGTTTCCATGATCTTGTCGATTTGATTGTTGTTTTTTTTAATTAGAAAGTTGTTCTAGAAATCGCTAATGGAGTAGACAGAGTAACAGTATATAGTCCAGTCACTTAATCGCTGACTAGTCAATGCCTCTGTTCAAAGTTAAACATTAATTCCATTGCGTTAGTTTCTTCTAAGGTCCAACATGTTACGTAACATTCAATTTTGTTAGAAGAATAAACGAAAGAACGAAATATGAAGATGAACCAACTTAACTCAAAGTATTGGTAAAACCGTAAAACTGTAAATATTTGAAAATATCCAGTTAGCAACAAACTAGTCAATTAGTTGGTCAAAAAAAAAGTTGGTAGGTTACTTGCCAAGTTGCCATAATCGCGTTGCGTTACGAATACGTAAAAACTGCACTGTTTGCTAAAGTCTGAGTAAAAATAGTGAATTATGATTTGGTTTCTGTGATGCAGTGGCTTGACAAAAACTAAAGAGGGCCTATAAATGTTTGAGCTTAAAAGCCCAAGTATATAGACAACATATTTGGTTAGAAAATGGGGCAAAAGAAAGATATACAATTGGTCCATAGATTACAGGCCACAAACCTTCTTTAATAACCCGTTGAACACAAAGTTAGTTGGTATGCGATACTACTTTTGAAGTTTGAACCTACTATGTTTATGCCTAGAGTATAATTGGATACTACATGACAAAGTTCTTTTCGGTCACTTTCTCTTTAATCAAAGGGATAAAAGCACGTGTACATTCATATAGCCAACGTGAAGTTGGCAGGTATATAAAGTTTATGTACGTGAATGATTTTATCGAATTAAAATGGATCAACTTCATAGCCGTGTTCATTGGATGTACCGTACGTAAAGAATAGTCAGATGTTTGATTTTTTTTTCCTTAAAGGTGGTCGACTACGAAAATAAAACTTTTTCAATCCTTCAATAATTGATAACGACAGATATATTTATCTCTTGTGCACTACACTGACTCCCATTATTCTACCAAAGATATATGCTTTTTTCGGACAAATTCTCTTTTCTGTTTAAAAATTAAATTCCCTTAAATCAGTTGTCTTCATTTATATGAATATATGTATATATTGAGAAAAAGAAGTGTGTATATATATAAGTATTAATAATCGTGTTTAAATTAGATCAAAAATTATATGAACGATTTTTAGTGATCATGAGCTAACTCATGAGCTTAGTCATTTTATATTTAATGTATATATATATATATATATATATATACTTCTATTTTCTTATGTAAGAAAGTATAGTTTCTATATTAATTGTATTTATTTTTTAAAATTAAATTGTAAAACCAAAAAGTTACAATTGTATACAAAATGTAAAAGAATATTGATATCAATCACCATATTATATATCTATAGAACTAAAATCTAAAATAAAATATTCCTAAGATTTTCATGCAGAATATATATTTTAATGGTTTAAATAGATGAAGATTTAGATGTCAATAGATGAAGATTTTGATCATGATGTCTTTACGTGGAATAGATTTTCGGACTAATTTTAATCTAGATTATTTTTCGACTAATCTTATATTATATTATGAAAATTATTTTTTATAATTATTTTATAACTATTTTTATAACTATTTTATAGTTTTAATTTTTTTTCATATTTGATCGCGAGTTAACTCGTTTAACTCATAATCTAGATGATTTGAGTTCGAGTTTACATATTAAAACTCATATAATAAAGCCGAGATGAGCTATCTTATGAAATATCTGAACTCATTGTGAACTGAGCTGAGTTGAGAGAACTAACTCATTTTGACATCCCTACATGTATAACCATATAACTTTTTACCATATAACTTAGGTAAAGAGATAAACTGAAAAATTACCACTGTACAACACAAGTTCTTAAAAGTATAAGCAAAAAAAATATCATAGAAGAAAAATCAAACCAATAACAGTCGAGTTCAATGTAGATGACTGAATCTAGACAAAACCAAACAAATATATCTAAAATTTTCAAAATTGTTTGCTTTTGAGCTCGCTTTTCAAACCAATTTACAAAACCAAACAAACATATAAAACTGATATTTTCATATAAAGAGATGTTTTCTGACGCATTACAGAAAACGATATATCCACTAGTCCAAGTAGACAATAATCCAATCCTCGATTTGCTTACGAACCCTTCAAGAAACTTCCAAGTCCTCTCTCACAAGCAACAAACAACTCCAACTTTTCTTTTATATATCAAATAATCCTCACGAAGACAGAACACTAAGCAAAGAAGAATTGTTTTGAAAATGGAGCGACAAAAAAGCATGGAGAAAGGGTTACTGAAGAAGAGCTTAAGCATACGAGAACGAGAGCCCAAGTTCCCTAACGAAGACGTTTTCTTAGAAACAGGATTATCGAGGAAATCCACGAGAGAGGTTACCAAGAACACTCAAGACAACGATGGTGAATGTCGTGTTACCGCCTCTGTTTTCCTCAGCACCTTTGTTGCCGTCTCTGGCTCCTTCTGCTCCGGCTGTGGTGTGAGTGATCTTTTTTAATTCAGTTCATACCTGGTTTAACTATAAACTATCTAAAGATCAGTTACAAAAAAAAACTATAAACCATCCGGTTTTGACTGTCTTTCAGAGTTTCATTTGTTGCTCTGAACCAGCTTAACTGATTTGGATGTACTGTAGGCCGGTTTTTCATCTGGTGCGCAATCAGGGATTACAAAAGATTTATCTCTCTCAGTTGCTGAGGTAACTAATAATAAAATATGCTGTTTTATATTAAAAGTAATTTTAAGTTTGACTTCTAAGTTGACCGTCTTTACTGATCATGCAGTACTCAATGTTCGGATCGATTTTGACATTTGGAGGTTTGATTGGTGCAATATTCAGCGGTAAAGTCGCTGATGTCCTGGGAAGAAAGCGGGTAGGTGATAGATTACACATGTTTTTATTTTTATTTTGTCTCATTGTTTGGTTGAACCGGTTCCCATCCACCGGTCCTCACTTACCTTTTTCTACTATTTTCTGGAAAAAAACAGATGATGTTGTTTTGCGAAGCCTTCTGCGTTACAGGCTGGCTCGTGATAGCATTGGCTAAGGTTTGTTTATCTCGTCTACTTGTTGCTCGTCTTGTTTATCCTTATTAATGGATAATTATCTTTATTATTTATCTCTGCGTTTTTTTAGAATAACATTTCTATATTAATGTTTTGAATACGAAGGACGCATTGTGGCTGGACTGTGGAAGATTGTTACTAGGAATCGGAGTTGGTTTATTTAGCTACGTGGTAATTTCCACCATTCCAAATATTTTTTCACCACCCAAATGAAATTTACGTAAATGATGAGTTACTGATACAAAGTTGTGTGTTTCGTGTAGATTCCAGTCTATATAGCCGAAATTGCACCAAAACATGTCCGTGGTTCGTTTGTGTTCGCCAATCAAGTACGTTAACTGAGTTTATTTGTTGGACCGGTTTATGTTCTAATCAAATAAATCGAACCGGTCCAACCTGATTTGGTCCAGCATTATGTTTGGAAAAATAACTCAAACTCTTGTTTATAAATGGGTACAGCTGATGCAAAATTGCGGCATTGCGCTCTTCTTCATCATTGGCAATCTCGTTCCATGGCGATTATTAGCAATAGTCGGTACGGTTACGTCTAAGATATTATAATAATCTTAAAAATTATAAGTGATAGATATAATTCGAACCGGCCCAATTTAACATATGTGTGTTTTATGTTTCCAGGGTTTGTGCCATGTGTGCTCCACGTTTTTTGCTTATTTTTCATTCCTGAGTCTCCCAGATGGCTAGTAAGTTTATTCATGTTTGCATGTGCATGGATGGTTTTGATAATTTGATCCATGCATTTAACCCAACCGCACTCCAGTTTTGCAATTTTGATTGAAGAGTTTTTGAATATGTTATTTATATGACAGGCGAAAAAAGGTCGGGATGAAGATTGCCGATCTGCTTTGCAACGTCTTAGAGGACCTGACGTCGACATTTCTTGTGAAGCAAACACTATCAGAGTATGAAATTTTTCCATTAAAAATAATACTAAGGTTAAAGCAATATTGGGTTTTAAAATGCTATTTTTTCCCTATGCAGGATACCTTAGAAATGTCTGAAATTGATGGTGGAAGTAGAATGGCTGAATTGTTTCAGAGACGATATGCATATCCATTACTTGTAAGTATTTGAGCTAAGAAAATAATCTAGTTTCTAATGAAATGTGCCTGTTTTCAATTACTAAAAAGAAACATTATAGTTCAGTTGCATAATGTAATGAACCAATGATATATTATATTAATTTGTATACAGATTGGAGTTGGCTTAATGTTTTTGCAACAACTGAGCGGGAGCTCCGGCGTTACCTATTATGCCAGTAGTCTCTTCCAAAAAGGAGGTAGCTTAATTTCCATATACACACACTTGAACATTTCATGTGTAAACTAAATAGTATAATCCAATTAATAAATTAACTTATTTGTTTTACTAACAGGATTTCCAAGTGCCATTGGCACATCTGTAATAGCCACAATAATGGTAAGTTTTCAAGAGAAAAACATTTACTTCATAACACCAGAAAATTCCAATATGACAAATGGTATAATTCTTCAATTACTTTTGTAGGTTCCGAAAGCAATGCTGGGAACCATTATAGTTGATAAGCTGGGGAGGAGAACGCTCCTAATGGTTAGATCTACTTTAGATCCAGTCAAGTAATATTAAGTATGAATTTTCTTCATTCCACTAATGATAGAGCTATCTTTTTTATTTACAGACTTCGTGTGCTGCGATGGGCTTAAGTGCTTTGCTCTTAAGTGTTTCCTATGGTCTCCAGGTAATTTTAAGTTTACTATATGCAACCTTTCAAACTAAAACTTTTATCTATAAAATAACCTTTTAAGCTAACTATCGTCTTCAAATTTTGTTAAACGTCGAGCAGTCATTTGGAATTCTCCCATATCTCACTCCAATCTTCACTTGCATCGGCGTATTGGTAATAACCCTAAACTTTTTTTTGAGAAAATTACCATAACAAACAAGCAAAAACAGATGACAATTTTTAAGTTGCACTACTCCATCTTTGTTCTTTGGATGAACTTCTTTCATTGCTAGTTAGTTGTCGTTGGTGATTTTATTTATGAAATGTTATAGGGTCACATTGTGACATTTGCGATGGGAATGGGAGGACTGCCATGGATTATAATGGCTGAGGTATTCCAACATTTATATTTCATGTGACTTACTACAAGAAACATAGAGAATAGCCACTAATTTTTTTGTAGCTATAGCTTAATTTTTGTGGCTATTTCACTGGTAGCTACAAATAGCTACAAAAAAAATTTGTTGACTATCGGCTTGTGGATAATTGAAAATTGTGGCTAATTGTAGATGTGTTTCCGCAACTCGGCCACAAACGATATTTGCGGCTATTTTCCACAAGTAGCGCCAAACAGATTTCGTGGATGTTTTGCCACAAAAAGCCACGCTATTAACCATAGCAAATTTTCTACTAATAGCCACACTCATAATTGTGGAATATAAGATACAAATAGCCACAATCAAATTGTAGCTCCATTAGCCACAACATAGTCGCACAGTAAGTTGTTGCTATTTTTCTATAAATAGCCACAGACTTAATTGTAGATTTCAGTATGCAAATAGCCACAATTAAATTTTGTAGTTGTAGTTTCATAATTTTAAAAGCTTTATTTATCATATTTTATATTATTTAATTTTTAATTGTATTCTATTAAGTTTTTTTGAACCAATTTTAAAACCAATAATTAATTACAGAAGTACAAACATAATTAGCTAAATCATTCAAAATATCATTACAATTTCAATTTATAGAAAACATCTAATGATGTTACAAAAGACTTCTAAGGATGTTAGAGATTAATATTGCACAAGGAAACACAATACACCTAGGGTAACATTGAAGAGTTAATGAGTGGGAGACTGCTGGCTAAGTTCTTGGCTAGAATCAGAATGGGGTCTTGGACCAGAAGCACCACACTCACATGGAATATGTTGACAGGTAACAGGCTCCACTCCATTCATCTTCAACACCATGTCTATGCTTTGCTTCAACCCAGAAACACTATCCTTCAGCCCAGTCACAACATCCTCCACAGTGGTCAATCGTCCATCAACTCCAACATTTCTACGTAGAGAAGCTGCAGGAGACTCCTTGGGTTCGGTATCAACATTAGTTGCCATCTACGTAGAGAAACAGAGAAACGTTTTGTTTTCAAATCTCAAAGTAAGTGGACATGTATCTCAGACCAAAACAAATGTACCAAAGCAACAATCACCCTTGTACTTAGAGCTACTAGAACCTAAAACACTTAACTCACCATAAACATCTATTACGTCTCTCTGGTGCACCCATCACTACCGCCAATCTAGGAAGTGGATGTCGAGAAGCAGAGGAAATAGTCCCGGATGAAGAAGCGCCTTGGATATTCATCTGCAAATCAACAAGAGATATTATAAAGTCAGGTAACGGAACTTTATAAGACAAAATCAAAGAACAAACTTGAAAAACCAGGCCCGTGAAGACTAAGAACGAAACTCAGAAATTGCTATCTATGGCGATTAAAGGAAATCAAAAGTGCGAAAGTGTACCTTAAACAGAAGATGAGAGATTTCGGAACGAGGGAGTTAGAGGAAGAAAGAAGATTCGACTGAATAAGAAGAGGAAACGGAGATTGAAGAACAGAGAAGATGGAACGATGAAGGAAGAGAAGATGGATTGAGAGAGGAGGTGCCGACAGAGAGGAGGCGGAGTAAAATAAATTAGGTTTAGTATTATTTTTAGTTGAAAACACTTGGCTGTGAGTTAAATAAACCATGCTCTAATTAGTACAGCCGGGAAACACTTAAAAATTACCCGGGAATCAAAAAATTTGGAATTTACTTTTTATATTGTCTGGAAAAATTCCCCCGCCTTAACTTTTCATGGTTAGTTTCTATTTTTTTAAGATAAACACAAACTAAATGTAGCTTTTGTAGCTAAACTGATATATTAAAAATTAGATGATAAAACTATAAAATTAAATAGGCTAAAAATAAAATATTATTTATTACAAATATTTAAAGTTAATGTTTATGATATATAGTTTGGAGTTTGAATTTGGGGTTTGAGGTTTAGATAAAGTTTGGCCAAAGTTCTAAGATTTGGGGTTTGGGAATATAGTTTGGATTTGAAGTTTAGATTTATGAATTCAAGCTGAGTACATATGATATTTAAATTTTATAATTTAGTATATAGAGTTTAGGATTTGAAATGTAGTGTTTGGATTTAGTTTTAAGATTTGGGGTTTGGGAAGGGTGTACATTTTAGATATAGGGTTTGGAATTTAGATTGTATATTCAGGGTCTATAAATATAGTATTTGGATTTAGTTTTGATTTTTCATTTAGTGTTTTGTGTAATTATAACTTAAAATAAAACATTTAATCAATCATTTAGAAAACATGTTTAAATATAACTTAGGAACGCTCGTTGAAAAAATAATGGATCTATCTTTATAGTGTTTTGGTGATTCTACCCCCAAGTATATTTAATATCGTTAATATGAGGTTAAAATGTTGAACTTATACAGTGGCATAAAGTTACTCTTTGAACCTCTATTTTTCGATTAAGAACACCTATTACAACAGTCATAATGTTGATTGTTGGCTATCTATAAATTTATTTTTATGTCTCTTGTTTTCCGATCCTGTTTTTGTTTTGCTAAACAAAAGAAAAGTTCCGATCCTGTTTTTAAAAAAAAAATCCGATCAAACCAGGTGAATTCAAAATTGGATCCTCCTATAACCTTAAAAGTTTAAGACCAAATAGTTTGTCTAAAACTAAATTAAATAACATAATGAATATATAATGTAACTAAACAAAATCATAGATAGTTAATGTTAATAAATACCATAGTAATGTATAATGCATGTGTAGCAGTGTTTTGAAAATCGGATCGGACCGGCCGGTCGAACCGGTTCGACCGTGACTCGCTGAAGAAGCCGAGTTCGGTTCGGTTTAAAATCCGGATTTGAACAAAACCAGTAAAACCGGCTGAAACCCGGTAAAACCGGTGACCCAGTTCTTAAAAATTAACATATAATCAAGTGTTTTTAATTATTATTAATTAAAATTTAATTTTTATAATTACTGTTCAACTATCACTATTTAATTTTTTTTTTATTTTTCTAAGAAAAAATGTGAAAAATATATTTTTGACTCTCATATACTATTTTTATTTTACCATATTCTTAAAATTTGAAATGTTAGTTGTAAAAATAAATAAATATGATTGTTTTAGCTGTAAATCATTTGTTTTTTTTTAATTTTTAGTTTACATAGTAATCAGATTTATGTTTGTTTTTTATTTTGAGTTAATAAAAAAGAATAGGGAAAATATTATATGTAGAAGTAAAGTTTATATAGTATAAATATATAATTATATACATTTTTATATAAATTAAAAACCCGGTTCGACCGGTTGAACCGGTCTAACCAGTCAACCAGTAGCTTCACCGAGTCGGTGTCCGGTCCGGTTTTCAAAACATTGATGTGTAGTATATCTCGACATTATGAAACTTGATTCGATTATAATACTATATTATATATATATATATATATTATAACATTCCATACAACACTGTAAACGTTATAAAAAATTGGTATTACATATATATTATAACTTTTTAAAAATGATATGTTCATTTATATGTTACACTCTTTGCTACACGTAGCCACAATTTTTTTTGTAGCCATGTCTTTTAAGTGGCCACAAATAACCATAACTAAGTTCGTAACAGGTATTTTTAAAAAATTGTAATTAATTTAAATATTTTTAATTTTTATTTCCCCAAATAGCTACGGACGCTGTTGTGGCTTTATTAGCTACAAATTATATCGTGGAAAAACGTGGGTATCTATTTCCACAATTTATATTGTAGCTAATTGTGGTTTTGTGTCTTCGAATAGCTGCAAATCATATTTTGTAGCTAAATAGCAACGAAAAGCTACATAATAGCTGCGAAAATTTGTTGTAGCTATTTTACGGATATTTTGTGGCTATATTTCTCTCGCCGCAAAATGTTTGTGGCTGAGCCGTGGCTATAAACAAGTTTTCTTGTAGTGTTAATTAGCTTGAATCCGGAGAATGTGTGTTGGGAGGGAGTTGGTTGTGTGAATCTAATAAAAATTATTGCGCTTGCAGATATTTCCCATGAATGTGAAAGTATCAGCTGGAACCTTAGTTACCGTGACTAATTGGTTTTTTGGTTGGATTGTCACTTATACTTTCAATTTCATGCTAGAATGGAATGCATCAGGTATATATGTAGAGATATGAACACACAACAACAATTACCGTTATTTACTATTATGAATAAGTTGTTACTGATTGTCTTTTTCTTTTTGTTCATTTTTCAAGGGATGTTCTTCATCTTCTCGATGGTCTCAGCCTTTTCGATTGTATTTGTATACTTTCTAGTACCAGAGACGAAAGGCCGATCACTTGAAGAAATACAAGCGTTGCTCTCCAAACATGTACAATAATATTGTTCTGTGAAAATTGACCATATTAATCGATTATTGCAATTAAAGAGATAAAATCGATTATTATGATTTTATCGATTATTATGATTTTTTGTGATCGTTTGAATGAGATTTGTGTATGGATCGAGTTTTGTATTGGAAAATGGCAACAATAAATTTTTCTACGTCCTGTCTGGAAAAAATGCATGGTTTGATTAATTAGAAGTGACTTTATAATATGACCAAGGAATTTTTTTTTTCAAAAGAAAAATTAAGGATAGACTTAAATATAAATTCGTTTGATAATGAATGCAAATGTGCCGTTCATAAACAAAAGACATAACTACGTTTTTTCAACACAAGCCATACCTACGTTTAGTATTTAAAATTAATTAAAAATAAAATTGGTCTTTGATTGAAAGATAATACGAAAACTAGCTAAGTTGCGTCTTAAAATGCGCTATTGTACGAACACGTGAATTACGCATCATGCAAGAATAATGTGATAAGAGTAGTTGTCGTCTTTTGTAAACATTCAAATCACCTCGTTCCAGTTTGACCGCTATACAACTCCGCTTTTGCAAAATGTTTTTTTTCTTATATAAATTCTCCACTTGACCTACAAATTAATACATTACCAACCAAAAACCATTAGTAATTAATGAAATGAGTTAAGTTTAATTAGCATTAGAATCATGAGATCTAGAATCATATTGTCAACTTGACCTAAGTGGGAAACCAAGTGGGAATGTGGGATCATAAACAAAAAAGGTAGTAGACTTCTCGATCGTGGTCTCATATGGTGGGCTCTCAATTTTGACAAGGAGGCGATCTCTCCATCATAAAACCTGAAATTAATCTACAACGACAAAGGTAGAGAAACGAAAAAGAAAAATATGGGGACCGACAAAAAGATACTTCCAAAACGTATTATACTCATGCGCCACGGTGAGTCAGCCGGCAACATCGACCAAGGGGCTTACGCAACCACGCCCGACCACAAGATCCCTCTGACCGAAGAAGGACGAGCGCAGGCACGTGAGGCCGGCAGGAAGATGAGAGCGTTGATCTCATCAGCTCAAAGCGGCGCGTGCGGAGAGAACTGGCGCGTGTACTTCTACGTGTCACCGTACGAGAGGACGAGGACAACTCTGAGGGAGGTAGGGAAAGCGTTCTCGAGGCGGCGCGTGATAGGAGTGAGGGAAGAGTGTAGGATAAGAGAACAAGATTTTGGGAATTTTCAAGTGGAAGATAGGATGAAAGTTATCAAGGAGACGAGGGAACGTTTTGGAAGATTCTTTTACCGTTTCCCTGAGGGTGAATCTGCTTCCGACGTCTATGATCGTGTTTCAAGTAAGTTCTGTCTATCTAGAGGATAATTCTTTTTTTATTTTTGTCACAAATCTAGAGGATAATTTAGATAGCTAATATTATTAACATTTCCACATAAATGTTTTTCATTTTTTTTGAGAACATAAAAAGTTTTTTTTCCCAATTTTTTTTATAAAAGTTTGGGTATTTTTGGTATGGGGAAGAATAATAATAATAAAAAATCAGTACACCAATTACCATCATCAGAATATCCTTTAAAAATCCATAATCAGATTCGAGTTTTGGATTATTATGGAAAGTAATTTAAAATACTTTAAATTTTTTTGCATTAGTTGATAATTTGATATAGTTAGGTCCTGTGGTTAGGTCAGCTCTACTTTGAAGGCTTTTGACTTTGACCCTTGAGAAAAGAAGACGTACTTTGATTGGTCTTCGAGTTTGTTGATTATGGAGTTTTTTTGGAACATCGTCGCGTATGTTTCTTTTTGATTGTCATCCTCACGTATCTTGCTAATTACTTTCACATTTGACGAAAATATGTAGCGCTCCTAGTTACTCCTAGTTTACTGGTTTGCCAGAATGAAAATGTTACATTATACACAACATTAATTAATTAAGTATATCTCTATGTTTGACCTCATTGGAAAGGTTTCTTGGAGTCTCTATGGAGAGACGTGGACATGAACAGGCATCAAGTAGATCCATCGAGTGAACTAAACCTAGTGATCGTATCCCATGGGCTGACCTCTCGTGTGTTTCTAATGAAATGGTTCAAGTGGACGGTGGAAGAGTTTGAGCGGTTGAACAACTTAGGGAACTGCGAGTTTAGAGTGATGGAGTTAGGTGCAGGAGGAGAGTACACTTTTGGAATACACCATACCGAAGAAGAGATGTTGGCTTGGGGCATGTCTAAAGATATGATTAATGATCAAATAGTTCGTGTTGATGGTTCTCGTGAAACATTGGACGATTGTACATTGCATCTCGATGAGTATTTCGATTTGTTAGGTGTGACTGACGACGAAGAATGATGCTGATTATTTATATGTACATTGTTATTTGTTCGCTTTTCGGAAAAAAAAAACTACTAGTAATTATCTCATTTGTTGTTTGGTTTCATCACTTGTAAATCAAGCTTAGTAGTATTGAAAATGCTTTTTTCGTATAATAAAAAAATGAAGTGATATTTTCTAAAGAAAACACGTGTTATAGTTCCTCAAAACCAATTAGCGAACCAATTATAGTTACCAACTTACCGCAAAGTAAATAAGATATGCTTATATGTAGTTTGATCGTTGTCGAATAAATATTTTGTTAAAGAATCATACAAAAGGGCATTTGGTCTAGTGGTATGATTCTCGCTTAGGGTGCGAGAGGTCCCGAGTTCAATTGTCGGAATGCCCCATTTTATATTCGACAATTAGTTCAATTTTAAATTCTAACTTGCAGAAATATTTGGACCACTGCTGACCTGAGTTTTTTTTACTTTTTGAATTTCTTTATTACAAAGTGAGTAAGTAACTACTAATTTTGAGTGGAAGAAATAATAGTTAGTTTTTTCTTTTTGGAATTAAGTTAATTTATAATTTTATATCCGTAAAAGAAAGTAAAGACGAAACATCATCTGACAAGAGCACAAGAATCTTGACAAAAGCCCAGCGCTTGACACGACACCCACCTTTTAAAGCTTTCCACACTTATTACACCCGTTGTTGTTGTTGTTGTTGTCGTCGTCGTCTTCTATTTCCTTCTTCATTGTTAAAGTCGAAAAAGGAGTTACCAGATCTAAAAACTCAAAGAGGTTCCTAGTGTCTTCCCCACAATCCAACTCTTTTTCAACTTCAGATTCTTCTGCAAATCCTACTCATCAGAGGTCTCCCCCTCCTTTCCCGATACTATCTGCTTACTTTTCCTATGTTAGCTTATTTGTTCTGACCTGTTCTTGTATGTATTTTTCGTGAAATTCATGCACTTGTTAAAAAATAATAGACATGGTGTGTTTTTGGAAAAGCTTCTAATTGGTTGTTATAGCGCTTAGAATAGCTTTTGCTCATTTTGACTGTTTTGAAGGAACTAAAATTTTTATGGGTTATATAACAAGTAGATTTTGATGCACGTTCTTTTATCTATATATAAAAGCTCACTATTCATACTTATTGCTGTTCTAGATCTTATTTTCTATATTTCTTTGCAACCTTATCTCCTTGAGATTTCCATTTTTATAAAAATTATGGTCAGATGTTTGATTAAAAAACACATTTAAAATCCGGAGTTTATGTCTTTATTATTTATAGAGAATGGATCAACAAGAGCATGGACAGTCCGGAGCCATGAACTACGGCGCAAACCCATACCAAACCAATCCCATGACCACCAATGTAGCCGGAAGCGCGGGGCCAGCAGCACCACAAGGTCAGCTAGCCTTCCACCAGATCCATCAACAGCAGCAGCAACAACAGCTAACTCAGCAGCTTCAAGTCTTCTGGGAGAACCAATTCAAAGAGATTGAGAAAACAACCGATTTCAAGAACCACAGCCTTCCCCTCGCGAGGATCAAGAAGATCATGAAAGCGGACGAGGACGTCCGCATGATCTCTGCTGAGGCTCCCGTTGTGTTTGCAAGGGCCTGCGAGATGTTCATCTTGGAGCTGACGCTGAGGTCGTGGAACCACACCGAGGAGAACAAGAGGAGGACGCTTCAGAAGAATGATATAGCAGCTGCTGTGACTAGAACCGATATTTTTGATTTTCTTGTGGACATTGTTCCTCGAGAGGATCTCAGGGATGAGGTCTTGGGAAGGGGGACTGTCCCTGAGGCTGCTGCTGCTGGCTACCCTTATGGATACTTGCCTCCAGGAACTGGACCGATAGGGAACCCGGGAATGGTTATGGGCAACCCCGGTGGTGCATACCCACCTAACCCGTATATTGGTCAACCCATGTGGCAGCAACAGGGACCTGATCAACCTGACCCGGAGAATTAGCTTTGGCAAAGAAACTGTGAGTTTTCTTTTCTCCGGCTTCGTTTTTAATATCTAACGTAGGGCTGTTTATGTTG
The DNA here is from genome assembly GCF_000801105.2 of Raphanus sativus. Classification (NCBI taxonomy): domain Eukaryota; kingdom Viridiplantae; phylum Streptophyta; class Magnoliopsida; order Brassicales; family Brassicaceae; genus Raphanus; species Raphanus sativus. The sequence goes on along the minus strand of NC_079511.1, from coordinate 2,932,793 downwards.
TTGGTATAGATGAGGACTTAGTTTTTTTTTAATTCACAAGCTTTGAAAGATCACAAAGCTCTAATACAACCTGATAGTTACATTGTTTTTTTTGTTGCAGAGTTCTAGTCTCAGTACAAGTGAAATGAAGAAAGGAGGGAGGTTTTAGAGAAGAGAACATATCAGAGATTCAAAATCAGTGTTGTAGAAGAAAACTAAGTGTTTGTTTATTATGTCCATTTATCCTTTTCTTTAAAGGAGACAATTCAGGGATGAGTTACCTGAAGAATGTATAATAACATGAAGTCTGGGTTGACAAGTTCCTTTTTATTTTATTTGAATGTTATTGTCTTATCTTTATCCTGTTCCCTTCTCTTCATATATTGTACAACATTCAAATAAAAAATAATATCTTATCGAAATCAATTACTCCAAAAATACCAAATTTTAAAAACTTCCTCGTTTCCGAAAAATATTTTTTTTTATAAATATATTATATGTTATGATTAACTATTTTTCATAAATTTTATCCAACTAAAATTTAATAAAAACAATTAACTATTTAAAATTTACTAAATTTAAAAATATATTAATATTTTTTTTTTAAATATAAACTATCTGAAATGGAAAGGATATTAGTTTTGGTTCAGCCCAAAATCATTACATCAATAAAAAAAATATAATTGTTTTTTTCTCTTTCGTATTTTAAAATCATTTTTTTTTAGCAACTCGTATTTTAAAAATCAAAATGTTATTTTAATTTCAAAAAGTATGATATCGATGCCCTTTTCCCTCTCACTCACTTCGTTAATACTTTAAGCCGAACTCAGTGTGAAAACCAAACCCCCAAAAATCGATCGAGATGCAAGATTTCTTCGGCTCCGTTCGCCGATCTCTCGTCTTCCGTCCTCCCGCCGGCGATGAAGATAATAACCAGGAGAATCAGCCTCCTTTCCCCGGCGTTCTCGCCGATAAGATCACTTCCTGCATCCGCAAATCCAGGGCTCTCATCAAACCCTCCTCCTCTCCGCCGCCTCCTCCTACCACCGTAGATACTCCACCTCCGATTTCGTGGAGGAAAGGTCAGTTAATCGGCCGCGGCGCGTTCGGTACAGTGTACATGGGTATGAATCTCGATTCCGGGGAGCTTCTCGCCGTCAAACAGGTAAACACCTAGGGTTTCGAATCTAATAATCGGGTCTTAGTTTTTAAAAAAGGAAGTTCCTTTTGCTGCTAATTTTGTTTGTTTGTTACTTACCAATCTATCTCGGATCTGTTACTAAGCGATTCTGAAATCTAATACTGAAAGTCGAAAGCTTTGATTAATTGGATGTGATCTGATTGTTACTCTCAGGTTCTGATTGCATCCAATTATGCTTCCAAGGAGAAAACTCAGGTTCTTAAACAAACTCAACCTCTTTTTATGTCTTCTCCTTTCGAGTTATTCTTGACTTTTGGTTTCTATCTTGGTGCTGCTATGAAGGCTCATATTCAGGAGCTTGAGGAAGAAGTTAAGCTTCTCAAAAATCTCTCCCATCCAAATATAGTTGTAAGTAAACTGTATCCTCTTCTTCTCAATGACAATGCATATGGATTCGATACTTCCTTTGTGTTGTCTAACTTAGTTTTTTATTTGTTTCTTGGCCTTTAGAGATATTTGGGTACAGTTAGAGAAGATGATACACTGAATATCCTTCTCGAGTTTGTTCCTGGTGGATCTATATCTTCGCTCTTGGAGAAATTCGGACCTTTTCCTGAATCAGTGAGTCATACTTGAAATTTCCTTTTTTTTTTCCTTTCCATCGATTGGCTAGAGTGTTTTCTTTAATTGTTGAGATGATTGAACTAGGTTGTGCGGACATACACAAAGCAGCTGCTTTTTGGGTTGGAGTACCTTCACAATCATGCAATTATGCACAGAGACATTAAGGTAACAGTTTTTCCCCATACTTTGGAAATTTCTTGCAATACTTGAGGTGTATTGCCAATGATATTCTATGTTCCTCTGTTCTCAGGGGGCTAATATCCTTGTGGATAACAAAGGATGCATTAAACTTGCTGATTTTGGTGCATCAAAACAAGTAGCTGAGTTGGTAAGTTAAATCATTTTTTTTTTCTTCAGCTTATATTCTTTATAATGACATGTTTTCATCTCTAGGCTACGATTTCTGGTGCGAAATCTATGAAAGGGACACCCTATTGGATGGCTCCGGAAGTTATTCTTCAAACTGGACATAGCTTGTAAGCTCTTATGTGTGCTTGTAACTACCAATTTTTACCTGATATCTCATACGCCTGTGATTATGATTTTAGTTACGGCCACAGACGCTCCATAATTTGAATTCTCACAAAACTGTGGATATTATTTTCAGCTCTGCTGATATATGGAGCGTGGGCTGTACAGTTATTGAAATGGTGACTGGAAAGGCTCCTTGGAGTCAGCAGTATAAAGAGGTATTTTATATATTCTATTCCTGGTTGTAAAGAATTTTGTTTCATTACAGGTGGACATACTTTGTTTTCAGGTTGCTGCTATCTTCTTCATCGGAACAACAAAATCCCATCCTCCAATACCTGATACTCTCTCCTCTGATGCAAAAGACTTTCTGCTCAAGTGTCTACAGGAGTAAGCTACTTTGCTTCAGAAACAATTGATTTGAATTGTAAAGCAGATCTCATCACTACTATTGTTTTTTGTCTTTGGGATTGCTGAATCATTGATTCGTCTTGGCAGGGAACCGAAAATGCGGCCAACGGCATCGGAGCTACTAAAGGTGAACTATAAACAGTTTAAGTTTTGCTCCATCGAAGTTGATTTTTTTTTTATAGGAAAAGTGTTCTTGATTTTGTTCTGTTTGCAGCATCCTTTTGTTACGGGACAACACAAGGAATCTGCTTCAACTGATCTTGTTTCTATCATGGTGGGTGCATGTGGACCATCTTATGAATATCATATATATTGTTCTTGAAGCCATCTTGATATGGTCATTTTTGTTTTTTTTTCCAGAACAATGGCAGTACTCCTACATTGTCAGAGTTAACTAACACTAAGTGCTCGTAAGTTCTGGCTGAAACCTAAATATTAAAATGAACTTTTTGGGATTATGAAGGATTCTGACTGTTTGTTGTCTGCTTCCTCTGTTTCAGTCCACATTCTACATGCAACGATGTAGGAGACATGTGTAACTTGGGCAGTCTGAACTATTCACTTGCATCTCCTTTTAAATCAATCCAAAACAACAACTTCAGACAACAAAATGATAATGGAGGCGAGGAAGACGATATGTGTTTGATTGATGATGACAATTTTTTGACATTTAACGGAGAGTCAGGACCTATCCTTAAAAATAATAGTGATCTGAAGAAGGTAACCATTCATGCGATTCATATTTCAGTTCCAATGACCGATTCAAGTCTCAACTATTGTTTGAGTTGAGTTTCATTTTGTTCTATAAGCATCATTTATTAAATCTTACTTTGACAGAGCTGTGATGCCACAAGTGATATTTCCAATGCTTTGAATGCCAAATTCGATGAAAGTCCTTGTAATGGAGAGAAAGAGCCGAAGATGAGCATGGAAGTTGACCAACCGTCATACTCAGAAGATGATGAGGAGCTGACCGAGTCAAAAATTAAGTCTTTCTTAGATGAAAAGGTGCTTGGCGCACACTTATCATGTTCCTTATTGTCATTTGAACGCAACTCACATTCTGTCAATCACTAACGTGGGAGTGAATATATTAATCTCAGGCTGCAGAGCTAAAGAAGTTACAGACGCCTCTATATGAAGAATACTACAACAATTTGATCACATGCTCTCCAAGTGGCATGGAGAGTAACTTAAGTAGCAGTAAAAGAGAGGACACTGCTCGTGGTTTCCTGAAACTGCCTCCAAAAAGCAGGTCACCGAGTCGGGGTCCTCTTGGTGGTTCACCCTCGAGAGCAACAGACACAGTTAGTTGTACTAAGAGCCCAGGAAGTGGAAGTAGTCGTGAAGTGAATATGAACGATGGAGGTGATGAAGCTTCGCAGGATACTGAAGAGGAATCAAAGAACCAGAGGTTAGTATAGAAATTTGGTTTGGGATTTAAGTTTTGAGGATTTAGAGATTTACTTTGATCCTCTTAGGCACTTACTAGGAATACTGAAGCGACAACTATGTCCCATTCATGCATGTCATAAGCTATAACGCCCCTTTATGTCGCATAATTGTTGCATTTTGGTTTTACAAGTGCTGACTTATGAACCATATGAGGATAATCACGAATGCGTCCAAACATTCAAAGATCAAGAATTCTTAAACATTTACCGCTCTTTCTTTCAATTGTCCAGCAACGATTTCAAATTTTTACCTTAGCCTAGGGTTCTTGACACTCATTTGCTTTATTTGGTAAAATTCGCTGGTTTTGGTATTGCAGTGCTGCTTTGTCGGAGATAGAGAAGAAGTGGAAGGAAGAGCTTGATCAAGAACTGGAAAGAAAGCGACAAGGTATGTCCTGTCCCTTTTGTGAGGTCCATGATTTGCACACTGCACGGTCTGTCGTGTTTTCTTTGATGTCAAATCTTGCATGACAATACGTTCTGCGTTTTTCTCTAGATCAATAAACAAGACTATTTTACGAGGTAGTTTGCTCTGTTAACTTTTCGCCATTCACACTCGTTAGTGGAGCAAGAAAGTTATAGATTCTCACTGCATATATTATTACAAACCCTGGTCCCCTTAAAGTTTTGCCCAGACATCATAGACGTTGAGCAACATGACATAACAATATCGATGTGATATAAGCTTAGGTAAATCAACTCGTTGACTTGTAGTATATGTGTTGTTGCAGAGATCATGCGCCAGGCAGGGATGGGATCATCCCCAAGAGACAGAAGCTTGAGCCGACACAGAGAGAAATCAAGGTTTGCATCTCCAGGAAAATGACATGTACAAAAAGCTCCATGTCCCTCGTGCTATTTTTACTTACGGGCAAGACTGGCCAGAAACAGGTCCAGATGGTCTTGATCCTCGGCTTTCGATTTTTCCATTGCTCAACTAGTATATATATGTATGTCATTCTTGTTTTCTGGTGACGAGAAGTAGACTTGAGGTTTGGTCTGAATATATGATTCTGAAACACTCTTGATTGTACTAGATCTTGTGTAATCTGAGTGTGTTGGGTGCATGTTATAGAGAGCTGCCAATACAACATCTGTTAAAAGTTCCATTTATTGAAAGTGTTTGGGTTTGCACGCAGTCATATGTTACAAACACGATAAGTAATTTGCCTTAACCAAAAACAGTAAACCCGTCAGGGTAGTTCCATCCCCGAAGCATAACACGAGGAGGCTTCTTCATGCTTGTAGGAGCAGCAAATGAAATCTTAAAAGACATTGATTCACCCGGGACTAGTGAGAAATAGTTGTCTGAATAGTGTACAGGCAGAATCCTCGTGTCTTGTTTCTCTGCCTCTGGATTGTGGACTGAAAAACGAAGAAAGAAAGCAACTCCGGGATCGGTTCCCTCTGTTTCCACAACTTTCAAACCGCGGTTGATATCTTCAGTACCACCAAATTTACTAAAGAGCTTCTGGAGCAAACCCACATCGCGTTTTCCATCGTCCTGAAGAGCGCTTTTGGCTAAGTCAGCTCTAGATGTATTGTGGACATTGATCTCCAGCTCGTACTCTGGACCGACGTTAACTGCATTGCAAGTGACCTTGATAGGTATTTGCTTCTTTCTGTAGGGCTCCAAGAGCGTGTAATCTTTCCCAGGCAGATGTAGCCAGTAAAAGTTCCGGGATATAACCGTTTTGTCTGAGGCATGGTACAGTTTGAGAAGAAGGAAATAGACAGGCTTTGGGTTTTCTGATTTAGAGTACATGAATTCCGATATTTTCACAACTTTCTTTGGCGGTGCAGAAACTTTGTTGAACACTTTGGAGTATGGGCAGTTACCCTCTAGGTCCCATACCGATGCCTCTATCTCTACGTCTGATAACTCTTTAGGAGTCGTGTTCACAACCTGTGGTTAGAGTACAGGATATCTGTATTATTTGCATACATCACTCTCTTTAGATCAAGTCTTATACTAACTTTTAAGACCACCGTTCACAGAGATTATTATCTTAGAAAAGAATTAAAGGGAATCAAACTGACCTCAACGAAGTTACTTGCCAGATTCAACTGGACATGGACTGGTTCTGCAGCGGAACGGCAGCCATAGAAACTGGCTGTTTGGTCGAGAAGATGATCGTAGAACTGACCTCTGAGGCCAGTCCATGGATTTTGGTTCTTCCAGATCAAGACACCCGTGTACTTTGTCCACATTTGCGAACTCCAGCCCTCGAATAAAGCTCTGTACTGAATGTAGTTCACCAGTTGAGCCTATCACAGAAAAATAAAATCAAGTCATAATGTCACTTGAGATCTAAACTTTCTATGTTCAACCGAACATAGAGATCGCATTTAAGTTAAAGCCAAGCTAGAACATGAGCCGAAAGGTTCAAGATCCCAAATGTACCTTCACGCAGAAGTCATCGAGATTATCTGGAACACCGTACATAAGAATCTGGTCATGAACTTTTCCAGGCTTAGAATATGGAATGTACTTGTGGTAATCCCACATTCTGTTCGGCACTTCTTCCACAAACCCGTCTGAAACCTTCTTAAACAAAGGAATCTCCCAACCTTCCGGAGGCATTGTCGCTCTTATAGTATCTGCAACCGGCATTCCAACCGAACCGACCTCTGGATTGAACCCATACTTATAATACGTGTCTTTAAAGAAATCTTCAGGGTTTTGAATCTCATAAGGGCCGTCAGTGAAGTTTCCTTTTCCATCTGCAAAGCCGTCCCACATAGATCCTTGAATATAAACTCTAGTACCGTCAAGGTAAACGCTAGGATCTGACTCCTGGTCTGATAACAGATGGGTTGTGAAATAAGGGTGAAGCCTCAGGTCTTTCTTGAGAGCCTCATTTATGTCTTTAGGAGGAACTTGTTCGTTTCCACCAACCCAAAGAGCAAGGCTTGGATGGTTTCTCAGGAGTTTGACAGTATCACGAGCACATAAAAGGAATAATTCATGGTCTAGTGGTCCGTTTAGATTTGATACTGGATCCCCTCTTCCATCAACATCTCCAGTGATCCAAAACTCTTGCCAGACCTGAGATTTAAGTAAGATGAAGATGGAACTTCAGAAATGGAAAAGGGTTCTGAAGAATGATAGACAACTATAGATCTAGAGTCTAGAGTCATACCAACAAACCATAGACATCACAGAAGTGATAGAACTCCGGCCTTTCAGCCAACCCACCGCCCCAGCAACGGATCATGTTCATGTTCATATCTGCGTGGAACTTTATGTCCGTTCTGTAACGTTCCTTGGAGAGGCGTAACAATCCATCTGATAGTATCCAGTTGCCACCACGGATGAATATCGGCTCTCCATTGATCTTGAACAGCCTAGATTTTTTTTTAAAAGAAAAAACAAGATGCAGAGCCTCCACAGAATCATTCAAACCCATTTCGAACTTGAACTGAAATATATTAAGCTTACCTTCCACCAGTGACAGTATCAATATCACTCTCAATCTTACGGAATCCATATGGCTGCATCCACGAATCAGATTCTCCAAATTCTTTCACAACGACGGTGATCAAGACGTCATAAAGGTTTTGCTTTCCCATCCCATTGGGCCACCACAGTTCAGGTTTATACAGAAAGAGCTGGTCATTCACAAACTCATTAGCTTATAGAATAAACAATTATAAGAAGCCATTTTGTAGGTGCAGAATATAAATAATATACAATAACAGAACCACTCACCGGTTTAAACGTGTGCTGAATATTTCCTCGAGCAGGGATCAGAACATTCTCTGTATGAAGATGCTCTACTAAACAAACACCGTTTTCGAGTTCGGCTGTTACTTGAATATTTACAGAACAGTCAGCATTCCATGTGCTTTTGTTTTCGAGGTCAGCGGTCACATGCAGGTACGCCCTTTCGTAATCGTCATAAAAAGTTGAGACCAAATGGGGATCAATTATTCTTACAGGCTGCAACCCAAAAAAAAAACAATCAGTTCCTAATAGCAACTAACAACAACATTCAGTAAGAAACGTAATTGTAAACGTTCCTGATCAATGGAGAAAGTCAAATCTCTTTTACATAAAAATGTAAAAACTAACCCCGGTAACAGATATTGAGACTTCGTCCCATATGCCAGTGTTCCGATCCCTACAAGAAAAAAGGAAATCAGAGAAAATGCCTTAAAACTATCTGATAAAGCTTAACCAAAAAAAAACATTACCTAATTGGACAAATCCAGTCCCAACCTTCCACGTATTGTGCAGCTACATCTTTCCCAATCTGTCATAAATATTCAGCCACATAAAGGTATAGTTGTTTGCTATGAAAAAGACAATGCCTTGGCTTCTCAAAGAGAGAGAGAGATGGTACCTCGTGATCACCACCTTGGCCTCCCTGGGGAGGTATAGACCCAGGGTGATCAGGGGGATGAACGATAACAGCAAGTAGATTGTCGCTGCTATCAGGATGAAGAATATCAGTAACATCAAGTGTGTGCCTGCGGAACATTCCTTTAGGTAGTACAATCTTGTGGCCGTTTACATACACCTCAGCAGAGTAGTTGATAGCACGAAAATTCAGATGCACGTATTGATTCAACAACTGCAAACAAACAAACAAAAAAGAAGATAGTATACATAAACTAAACTGAAATAGTAGGGTTCATAGTTTGATGATATATACGGTGAAAATATCAAATCTTGTATAAGTAGTATGTGCCCTCTCACCCGTTTACAATGGAAGCGTGTGAAGAACCAGAAAGTGTAGTAGTCCCTTCCGGAATCGGCAATGTCAGTTATAGTCTCGTTTTCTAGTCCGTAGAAAGGATCTGGAATTGATTTGTTCTTCAACAAGGTCCCCAGAACACTGTCTTGCAGGGGAACAGCAAAAATGTCAAAACCATGCATTGATGGTGGAACAAGAAGAGGCAAATCTAGTGAGTAACTGCTAAGATTTAGTTGAATTTCACTAGACTCATCGGAATGATCATTACACGATTACTTTTGAATTAATTGACAAGGAGTGGGAAAGTAAAGATTACGTTCCGGGAACGACGGCTTCAATCCACGGAGATTGGGGACCTATAGACGGTGGATTGGTGGTAGTGAGCTGGTCGCCGTCTTCATTAACCTCCGTCGATCTAGCCGCTAGCCAGCCGGAACCGAGAAGTGTCTTTCCGATCTGCGCCATTAGAGTTTCTTGAGTGCTGCTACGTGTCGTCGCTTCGGTTGCAAATACTTGCAAGTTAAAAGAAACTTAGCTGGACTAGAGAAAGAGAGAGCAACACTCACTTCGAAGTCATGCTTCAAAGTTCAAAGCCTTGAGTTTAAGCGAAAGCGTGAACATTTACTCAGAGTCATTTATTACATCATCTTTATTGTATTGGTTTGGTCAGACCAAGAGCGAAAACGTGCCAGACAAATTAAAGGGAAAAGACACGACAGCTGAGAGATAGATTTTCATACATGACAAAGGAGCTCCATCAACATCGTTAAGGTCTTGATAAAGAAAATTCATCATAGCTTTGATGTTATGCTGGATAAAACCTGTTTGGGGGGGGGGGGGGGGGGGGTTCACTGGTTCACCACTCCCGAACATTGTTGGAATACTATTATCCTACGTACAACAAAACAAAACCATCTCTTTGCACTTGCTTTACATGCTATAATATAATACTCGTTTGCTTCCAATCCCTCATTAGTCCCTGGTCCGTTATATTGTCCACATAACATTAGCGAAACCTCTATAAAGGAAAATAAATTTTTTAAAAAGCTGAGAGAAGCGCTACTAAGTAAGTATTCCCGTAGCCAATAATAATCCTTCACAAGAATGGGAAACCCGTTCAACTAAGAACAACAAAAATAAATTCGTAGCAAATTTACATGATTCCTTGCCCAAAAAACACAATAAGAAGGGAAACAATAAGCAAATTGTTGGGTAGTTTCATTTTGACGAATTGAGAAAAGAAAGTTTTGAGAAGGTTGTTTTGTTTTGTCTTTTGTGGTGGGGAGTAGTTAAAGACCAAGCAGGAACCGGAAAACATCACTCAAAGATATGATACCTTCTACACGTTTGCTCCCTGCTTCCACTATCACCAGCCTCCTTACTCCTGTTACACAACCAAACCCCCCCAATAAAATATACTTCTCACCCGATGGTGATGTTTTTATGTGTGTGTGTCTGTGTAATGAATGCAAAATCAAAGCCTGAAGATGTTATGGGAGGGGGAGACGGTGGTACCTGGATTCGCTAACCGCTCCATCACTTTCACAAGAGAGTCTGAGCGCAAGCACATGTGACATCTCTGCCCGTTGAAGATTCCGTAAGGCGGACTTGCATCTTGTCCCAGCTGCAGCGCCTGAAATCACATACATTTTCCTTAACCACGTTAATTCCCTCTCTTTTTTTTTTTCATTCTTCCATCTCATACGTTCGCACAAAATAGAAAGAAAACATATTCTGATGACGACAGCTTATATATAGGCAGCTTAGACTTCAAAGATAACATGGATGAGACATGGGGTTGCATCTCGACTTCTGTTTACCTGGTGAACCGTCATGTCATCAAGATGAATCTGTGCGTATGCCTTGTCTTTAGCCAGGGCTGTTATGTCACTGGCCAATAAAAAAGATATGTGATTAGAACACCCGGCTTCAGAAATTGGAACGCAGAAGAAAGATCATGACGACTGATGAATGGATTCATGTTTACCTTCGAGAGTATATGTCAATAAGCGAGTCATTGTCATCCACTACAGGAATTGAACTAACTCCAGCTGTAAAAACCAGAAAACACAAGATATTAGAAACATAGATGTAGCCCGACTCGTTCATTCATTTCCATCTCTGAGGAAACATACAAAATGTACTCGCATGATAACGATCTATGCAGAAGATATAAATCCGGTTAAAACGTAAACAATAAATGAAAGAGGAGCAAAAACGGATTACCTTGAACTAATAACGAGAGTGCAGAACCCAAAGAGGCGTGTGGTCTCAATGTAGCGAGAGGTTTGCTACTTGATTCTCCGATTCTAGGGACCCAAGTACCCAGGGGAATTGAACAAATGGGCTGCTGAAGGATTGGCAAAGAGCTAGACGAATGTCTAAAGTATCTGCATATACCTGGAGTATTATGTGTAATTTAGAGCTAAAGTGTTTGATAAGAAGCATAAAGTTTGGGAAATCTGTATAACAGCAGGGAAAACTGTGACCAAAAATTTGTGAAAGGATATTCCATCTATAAAGCTCTAACCTATAGATCCCATCCCTTAACAGTATATATGGAGAAATGAAGAAGTGGGAAAATTTTGGAAACGGCAGAATCATATGCAAGTCATGAAACAGTGTGTATCGCCAATTTGGAACAAATATCAGTGCCTTATGATCTTATTCAGTTTCACAATTGAAGGACCTTACATTTTAATATGCCTGATAGCGAAGCAAGATGCAGTAACTGCGGATATGACCCATCCTGCAGAGAAGAATAAATAACAGGAACGGCTGCCACCTTGTTTTGCAAAATTTTCAGGGCAACGTCTTTCAGATTATCATAGGGCCCAACCTGATTGCAATTTATTAAAACATTAATAGTAAGAGAGGGAATCTTCTAGCTCTTTCTACTGTAAACTGCAATTTCTAGGATAAAGCTATGTCAGCTAAAGCAAAAGGAAGTGGATAAAAGATAGTTTAGTAAACATGTGGACACGTAGACATGCATATATGAATCAGTACATTCCTAGATAAGTAAACATCCAAATCCAAAAGGTACAGTCATGTTATTCATTTTATTTTAAACCTATATTGTTAAATCAACTGTAGATATATGCGAGTCTAAATAAGCTAAAACACTCGTAAAAGTCTGCAGATCGAGAAAACAACATGATCTTTTTCAACGTAAAAGAAAATATCAGCGGTAGAAAGTAACTATACAAGTCTCACCTGAACAAGTGGCCTAGGATACGGTCTCCCAATTCCATCATATTGTCTGCTAATATGAGCCTTCCCCTCTTTCCAGGCTGCTACTGTGTGCGTCTCAAGCTCTTCTTCTGTCAAGTTGGATCCATGCGTTCCAAGCTGCAATTTCAAAGAGTTGCTATTACCACGCAAGAGTGAAAAACTTCACACTGAGGAAGCTAGTCAAAGATCTACATCAATTTCCTAGGTAATATACTTGAAAACTACGATATCTATTATACTCCAAAGTAATCCTATCGTTTAGACATTAAATCATATGAATATTAGCGAACCCAACCTAGTATCACTAACGACAAAGTAGTTATATAAGACTGTAAAGCATATGAATCTCCCAGTCGAGTTATTGACATTCACACAATTTCCTCTTGGAAATTCTAAAATGATACATCAGTCACTTGAAGGAATGCTCTAGCAATGAACAATTTCTTAGAGAAGCCAACCTCTCTCAGTATTAGAATGAAGTCCAATGGGCCAAGAACTCCAACAAATTGGCCTTTACCAAAGTCCCACAGAGGAGCCAAAGGGATTCCCTGAAAGCATCCAGAATTAGCAAAAACCAGAAACCCAGACAATCTAGATATTAACTCAGACGAATCTAGTTCTTTTAAGTCTCACATCCTTCCCTTTTCAGGCAGGGATGCAACAACATAAGAATGCCATACATGATTGAGGGACAGAGAGAAGAACATCCAAAAAGATGAGAAGCTGACACAATAGTAAATATCGCAAACCTGCTCATAGAGTATATGGAATGCTTGCTTTACTGGTAAATTCACATCCAATGCAATAACCTGTAAAAGTTTACAATCACTTAGACATTTTCCGGCTAAGATGACAGAAGTAATCTCATCGATAATCTATAGGATATGAAGACAAAAATCATCAAACAGTAAGAAAATGAAGAAACCAGACCTTGCCCGATTCTGGGAGAAGCTCGTATGCAGTACGGGTTGACAATAAAACAGATATACGGTGACGGGACACCTCCAAATCAACCGCTGACATCCTAGGTATAGAATCCTGGGAAGGATCAGCCTATAATATCACCATGTCAAACGAGTCAGAAATTCAATTTGAAATTTAGTCTAAAGAGGATTATGGAACTAAGGCTCCTGCTATATATTTGCAGAATCTCTTTTAAGGATTTCAGTTTTTCAATTAAGAAAAAAAATGAAGCGCCGTATTTATATATTAGAAATACAACAGAAACTAAGCTACTAATAAGAAAACAAGCATATCATAACACTGCATAAAAGGTCAAATTCGTTACCACTCTCTGGGAGAAATCATCGACATCCATGTTCGATGGGCTAAAAGCAGTGGGAACCATATCTGGTCCAGTTATAAATATTGTATTCATTACTCCACCATTTGCGTTTACAAATGGCTGATGCTCATCGTGCCGCCATTCCCCATCAACATAAAACTTATACTGCACGAAAAATGAAATAACTGGATGTAACATCAGATGCTTCTTATGCATCCCAGGTCTTAATAGCCACGTTCATGATAATACCATGGATTACACAATGTTCAATGATGATACACTATCAACTATAAACAGATGAATATATAATTTCATTGCTTAAGCATATCTAGAAACTAAATGCATAAGTATCATAGACATCACAGAGTCTCTAAGGATTTAAATTCTCCAGCAGGGATGAATGAACTCAGGAAGAAATTGTTATGAAAACAGGTCAAGTTCAAATTACAAACCTGATGATATCCGGGAGTCAAGTTGCAAATGACTTGAAAAACAGTAGGGCAGCCCTCAAGTGGTGACATTGGCACATGTTCTGTCCACCTGTTTCCCATTCCCATTTCAAAAAGTCAGTCTATGCACTACAGAGAACCAATAGATACTTACTATATACAGAGCACATAAAATACAAAAGCAACAATCCTAGCTCTAGTTCTATAGCTCAAGTCACCTCACCTGGTGAAAGATCCGCTAAGGAAGACCCTTCTACCTCCATAAGGCCACACGAAGCGAGTCGGAGTAAGAAGCTGCTGCCCTGAGGCACCGCTGTTCCCACGGCTGGTATCCACTGTAGAACCAAACATCCCCCTCCCTCTCACAAACGTGTTTTATATAAGTTACAACAATCCACAGAAACTAATGATTCTCAATCGATAAATCTATCATAAATCCGAGCAACCAGTAACCGAAACCCTAAAATCCCAAATCACCGATCTAAGACGAGGAATAAAGAAATTACTGAGCTCCTCGAACCTAGGCAGAGATTCATCAACACCAAAACGTCTAAACGAGCCCTAAGAACGATCTGGCGATGAAAGCGAAGGTCAACTGATGAGATAACACGCCGTCACAGGAGAACCTAGCTGGAAAAGAGAAAAATCGAGGAAAGTTCTCCGGAAATTCGCGGCGATGATCTTAAATTCGGTGAGGAGGAAGAGGAGAAGAGACGTCGATGATCGGAACCCTAATTTGAGAAGGCATTGTTTGGATCTGTGGAGGTGAAGAATCTGAGGGAGAGGAAGAAGAAGGCAGGCAGCAGCAGCGTAATGTAATGTTGTTTTTAATCCATGGAGATATGATTTTTTTTTCCCATTTCCATTTTCTTTTTCTTTTTTTATATTATAAAAAACTATAGTATATATGTGTCACACAAAAAAGAAAAACTATAGTATATTGTTTTTCCTTTTTTTCCATTGTGAAAAAAAAATATCTATAAATTTATACAAATAGTTCCTACTCTTATGTTATATAGCATCCAGTAATAGTTTTATTCTAGTCAAGTATATCTTCATATCCTGTATTTTATCACATTTATAAATTTAATAATAACTTTTAAATGAAGAAAAGTTGTGTTTACTTGTTTTTGCTGTGAATCATTTGAGATTTTGATATTTTCTAATTTCGAGCCAGACAATTATTAAATATGTTTTGTATTTTATCACATTTATAAGTTTAATAATGTTTGATATGAATAAGTTGGGTTTACTTGTTTTGTGAATAATTTGAGATTTTGATATTTTCTCATTTCGAACCAGACAATTATTGTCATAACGTTTCCAATTGATAATAACACATAGGTTTTCAAGGATAAATATTATTGTTTATCTTTTGAAAAAATAAATAGATATGATGACATAATTCATTTACATCAGTCATTTATATTTCTTGTATTTAAAGTCAAACAGTTGAGCAAATTAACCTTTTGTTTTGTTTAAAAATTGAAACTATAACTTAGACGAAAATGAACCATTACACTATTTTTTTCAATTAAAACTATAATTGTCTCAAGTTAACCCAAAGATGGGCTTAATACAAGAGAATCTCTTAGGGGTCTTTTATCTAGAAAGTCGGCTTCTACATTGTGATCACGAGAGATCGATGAAAAAGAAATATGACGGAAACATAGAAGATCTGTTGGATATCTTTAACAATACCAATATATATTTCCTTAATCGAATATTGTTGTTAATCGCTCGTATGAGCATTGAGTTGTTAGAGAACATCCTGATCATAATGAGATCAAGATTTACTGCTGCAATGAGACCCGATCAGAGGGCTAGAACCTCTTCGTTTAAAGGGGAATTGACGAAATCCTGAGAGATTGCTCCTTTGTTGGTGTGTTGATTTGGTAATCCTGAGATTATCCAACCCAATCCCGTTTTATTGGTGTCTTTATCCCAAGTTGCGTCGGATTTACATGTAAAGGTGTTAGACAGACTATGCTGAGATCTAGCTGTTCCTTTTAGGTGAGGTTTTCTTGCCCGGCTTGACTGTGTGCCCTGCGGTATTCCAGCCCTCAGCTAATCTGAGTCCTTTTGTTGTTATTTCCTCTATCGTTAGAGTTCAATTCTCAAAGATTAGCAAGTTTCGAGCAGTCCAGATTGCCCAACAAATCTATGGAAGTCAGACAGTCGAGCAAATTAACCTTTTGTTTTGTTCTAAAAGTTGAAACTGTTTATCTTCATTCATCTTTTTTTAACTCATTGTGTATACTAACTGAAACGAAAATGAATCATTACACAATATATAAGGAGAAATTAGTAGTCTTAACGTCTAAGAAGATTGCAAAATTTGAAGGAGAAGAGACTCCATGTTCAGGCATAAACGTGTGACGATCGTCCATTACACACACTTCTCAGAAGACTCGTCGTATCAATACCATGTAAATTTAGCTGCATCAGGTTGCGCATATAAGAAACAAACTGTGGCTATATCGTTTTCTCAGAAAGACTATAAAGTCTATAACAGAGAAAGCAAAATCCAAAATATGTTCTGGCTGTTTGTTAGGTTAGTATAGCCACGGCTTCTAGATTCACTTGTAAGTTGTAAGCATTAATTGTAAACATAGTACTAGATACTTTGATTGACACAAACTATTTGTAATTCTCTAAGCATTACGGGACGATTAGGTCAAAGGCCGCACAAGGCTTAAATAAACCAATCAGTGATGAAATCTCAACCGGTCATATGAGGATTCAAGGTTCGAGGTCATCAATGGTCTCTACAATTTACAATTGACCCGAACTTTCCAAGCTTAGTTAATCTTTCATTTTTTTGTTAGTATAGTTACCTTGTTTTGAAAATTGTCATAATTAATGTATGCAATGCACACAATCATGCTCTTGAGTGGCATATATATGAAGTTTTACTTTGAAGGAAATAATTCAAAGAAGTCTAGTTACAAAATTCAATTTTTAGAATTAGGGTTTTACATGTTTTTTTAGAAGAAAAACCTAATTTTCAGAGGAAAGCTAATGAGAAACAATATGAAGATGATGTAAAAGCCAGACTTGTTCATTTGAAATAGCTGTAAAGGAAAGTTGCCTATGGATAAATAACATCATCTTTTATATTTATTGCTATTTTCTCGTCCACTTAGAATAGAGGTGAGGCCAAGACATTACTTGATTTATGCAGCTGCCTTGATCTTGGTTCTATTAGAATAGATATGATGTATTTTGCATTAAACTTGGTTCTACTAATATATTCATTTATAAAAGTTGTGATCTCATAATATAAGCTGTAACTAAAGATGGAATCTCATTATTAAATCTGTAACTAGATCTATATTATTCTTTTTTTGTATGACTACTAAAGTAAAGACTCAACCTATCTTGGCAAATCCTTCCTATCTTTCAACTCATCAAAAGGAAAACCTAATCTCGTATATGTGTCTACATAACCCCAAGCTCTGAAATTTCTTTTACGAATCAGTTGTTTCTTACTACACTAATAGTGAAATCAAAGAGACAAAAGATGAAATCAGATAGATCTTTTCTTTTAATCGAAGGAGCTTTGACATACCTGCATCCAATTCTGAGGGATAACAAGTTCAGCAACTTCTTAAAAATCAATGGGTGAATGTAAAATATAATCATCATACTAAGTTATTATATTCTTTTATGTCCATGCTGCAGTGGTTGTATGCAAATCATCATAATAAGCTTTTATATTTCACATGGACTTGTCCTCTTCATCTTTCTTTCTGTCTTCTCAATGGGCACATCAGATGTAGTGTGTACTTGTGGATACTTAAAATATTCGCGCTCATGGTTCCCAAGGCAACCCTGCCTGCCTGTGCAGGAGCTCAATGCCGTGATTCCATGGTTTGAGCCAGTGGAAGCCAACATGTATCCTAGAATCATTAAGTACTTGGATGTCAGATATAACATTGTTAAGGTTTTAGTACATAGCAATGGTGTGTTACCACATTGGTATACTAATAGTTTAAATGTACGAAGGAATGTTGCTATCTTCGTATGGTCATTGCTAAATAAAGATCTTGATGTTTGTGATTTCAGCTTTTGTCTCTTTGAACTAATCTCCTGTTCAATTTTAGTCGATTAGAACAAGAACATAACATAGTTGAGAAGTGGTCCCAAGAAAACTCTACATAAACTATAGGCTGCATCTTTCTTTGTTGAAATGTTTTTTTTTTTGTAACAGGGTTTTTTTTGTTGAAATGTTTCTTAATTTCTTTTTCTTATTGGATGATTTAAAATCACACGGTTTGCAGATAACCATAAAGCGAGCATGTCATAAGATATACAAATCTTGGAAAAATCGTATATAATTTTGGGTTTAGTGTACCCATGAGGTGGTGGTCCTTAAAATCTTGGGGTTATTTTTTTGAATTCTGGACCTAATACCCTCTATACGCAAACCCTAGACCGTTTTGACTATTCAGCTTTGCGACAAACAAAACAAGTTCATCTCCCTAATGGTTGTTCTTGGTTTTATTGGCTGTTCCTTTAATTTTTTTTTATTTTCTTTTTTGAAAAGTAAAAATATTGACTTTGAACTTACTTCGAGTTTTTTTTTTTGTGCCTCTGATTTCCATTAATGTGAACTCATTACATTCTGAATTCATCCGAATTCCACCAAGAATCTTAGTTTAATTGTAGAATTCATTTTAAATGGTTATGTATCAATTAAAATGCTCCTTATTTACCTTGGTTTACATTAACCTCAGACTCCAATGGCATATGGGGATGAAAATTGTCATAGATCAAACCATTGAACAAGATCAGTATATCGATTTATGCATTGTGATACACATAAACATCTTCTTTACTTACTACTTTTCATACATAAGAGGAAAAAAAAAGAATATCATCTTGCTATTACCTTGTTTCTGCTGTCTTCTCCACTTCCATATCCATGTGATCCCCCGCTGGTTCAAACCAAATCAATATTTTCTTTGAAGAAGAAAGCTCATATCTTTATGTGTAGAAAATTACATTTATAAAGCAAATGTAAACATATACATTGTAATAAAGATTCAGCATTAAACTTATATAATCCTCTTATTCTTCTCTCTATAGATCTTTTAATAGTACATGATTCAGGTCACATAGATTTATCTCAACGAGCAGAAGAGCTGCTTCCTTTCTCCAAAACTCTACTATAACCACTTGTGATGTTTGGTTCTCTCTCATTTCCACTATCGTTGCTGCTTTTGTTGTTTTCAGCTCTTTCTCGTTCGGCCTCACGGTACTTGTGAAGATACCTCCCCACGGCGTCAGCATAGTTATCGAGGCCTAGAGTACTTAGAGCCCACCAGATGTCATCTCCATTCACCGTCTTTCGGTTCTCCCTGTGGCACTTGTCTGAGGCTTCGCAGGTAACAAAGCTGATGAACTCTGTTGCACACTCTTGAACTGTTTGTTTTGCTTCTTTTGAGATCTTTGCATTTGATGGTAGGATCTGCTTCATAAGTCTCCCTACATTGGCTATTGGTAGCAATCTATCTTCATCGGCCATTTTTTCTCTTCTTATTGAGTTTATCAACTTTAGTCTCTCTTATCACCTTTTTATACAAGTGATCCAACACATGGTCCTCTCTATATATGTAGATGTGTATGTATGTGTATGTGTAGTATGAGTACATATATATGTCCTATGATGTCCTTGCACTTGACTATACCCCTTAACTCTAATATATTACATGCTATTTTAAGATTCTGTGTCACTATGGATGTGTGTATGTGAAGCTTATATAAGCATAATATAGTATGCTGTGAATGTAATTAGTTATCACCATCTTCATTTTTATCATTGATTTAGTTTTGTCTACTTTGGAACTCACGGTGAAACCACTCTATATTCTTCCCCTTAAAATCATTCATGTTAGATTATCTCCTATATACAACTATATAGAAATGACATTTTTCAATTTACTATCAATTATATTAAGGTGGAAACCCGTGATTCTTAAAATAAAACCAATTGATTAATATTCCAACATGGACCTGATATTAGAATATCTCACGCATTAGAAGTAGAGATGCTTCTAGCATAATATATACAATATGAGTCAGTTTATCAATTTTGAATTGATTTTGGAGCTTAAAAATGTATGCTTCCTACTTTCCTATAGTGTATTATGATCACGTCCAATCATCGTTATTATGATCATGATATCATCATCAAAAATACACTTCACTACTGTTCCAAATACTGTAAAAAAGAGCTTCTCATGCTGAGACTACCCTATGTATGTGCATATGTGTAAGCTTGAGATTGATGACGATTATTATCATATCTGATCTTTAGGAGTAGTACAGTGATTTGTAAATTATAAGAGCACTTCCAATGGGACTGTTTAGAGAGGTGCTTAACTTTTTGGCCCTACAAAAAATATAAAAACCCGTTTCAGCAGTTTCAAAATAAGCAGCAATTTTAGTTTGTTGCTTGTACTGTTTGGGGATCCTATTGAAACGTGGCAGTTCGCGATTAATTTTTTTTTTAAAAAATTTTAAATTAGATAATAAAAAATTTAAGCAACTCAAAAGGGGTTTTACCTTAATGATGCCCTTAAAAGCCCCTTCCATTTCTTTTTTCTTAGTGGTCTATTTCATCAGTCTTTAGTAATTCAGTTTTGTTTCGTCAGCTCACTGTATTAAGAAATATATAATAACATTATTGTTGCAATATGAAAAGTATTTTGATGAGTAATGCTAGCTAGGCCTTTATAGTAGAATCTTTATAGGTTACGCAACCAAAATATTAATTTTACATCGACTTTCAGCTATATGCTGGGATGAAATTTGATCCCGCACATTAGCAGAAAAAACAGATAACTATTTATATATCTAATGAACGAATTTACATATTGAGATGAGATTTAAGCTAATATGCACATGACAAGCATATGTTCCTGTAATAAACAAATAGTTCATATGATATGAATATCGTTTAACATTGTAGTGCGTTAAATGAGAATACTGAGCTATTAACTTATGATTTATATCAGTAAAAAAACATGATTTATAGTTTGCGCCACCATCATGAAGTATCTGGATCGATCATTATATTAGCGTATAAGTTGTGTTGGCGTGCTCAACTAGTATTGTATTTTAATTTGATGTGCTTTTGTTTTCGATTGAGCTCAGCATTCCATTAATAAGACATCTGGAGAGACCAGACTTTATAATTTAATTATAAGATTTAATATACAGGCTTTCAAATAATATTTTACAAACCAAATGTTATCTACATAGTTTCCATTTTAGTGAACTGGAAAATCATTCTAGTTAAAACTTTCTCTTGTAGCGACAATAAAACTTTTTAAGAAGATTTTACTTTCATACATAAAATATGTGATCCCATTAAAAATGTCACGTCTTTATACAAAAGTTATATATACTATTGAATTGTGGCATAATTTTTTTAGCAATATATACAAATTAGCTTTAGCTTTTAAAACCTTTACCTTAGACTCAGCTTTATGGAAATGCTACGAGTATATATAATAATCTAACCAACTAGCTTATAAACATAGAAATATATTATACATCACGTGGTCCAACTCCTTTTATCATGTATCCAATCGCGATAGTAAGACGAGACAATGCATAAACATTTTAGATGACATCCACATATATTTCATAATAGTATCATGAAAATATTTAAATAATCGTTTATTTTAAATATGCATATATATTAATGAGTAACTTTGATTAAACAACGTATGCAGTGCTCTAAATGACAACTGGTAATTATACACATAACGAAAATGAAGTTGACCTAACTTTTGATTAGAGCATAGCTACTTTTGGTAAAAGAAATTATTCTTGATGAAGCAATGGTAAGCTTATGGAATGTCAAAACCTTAACATTAGAAAATATGAAATTCCGAGCACGTAATCCGCATAATATCCGGTACGGATCAAATCCCACTCGCATGCATTTGACCTTTGTTTCATTAAAATGTAAATTATATACACTTACTAGCATACTACTGCACACGATCGACTTCAACTAGTATATAATATATACAATATAAACAATAGCCAAGGTCAAATATTATAGAAAAACTGTCGTGGTTAAAAGCTAACCAAGGTTGATAATCTTTGCCACGTAATTGGTTTATATATTATGAGAATGTGCATAAAGATATATATGGATTCAACACGCGTCTGGTTTCGAGAAATTTAAGCCACCGGAGACGTTCCGTGAAAATGTAAAACGTACGTACACCATATAGCTTTGTATTTTAGATTGACTTACTACAGAATAGGAATACATATACACACATATATATATTATCTAATTAACTATACATTTAATATAAGAACCTTTGAGGCTTAACAATTATTGTGGTGATCGTATATTTATGTTAGAACTTATAATGAGTTTACGAAAAAAAAAAACTTAAAATGTGTCACTTAGATGGAATATGTTTAAAACATGTTTTTAAGGAAGTTTCGGCCTCAATGCAGGAAGTCACATGGGTTCGAATTTCGGCCACCAGAAAATTAACATTTAACTATCGTCAACGACAGAAGATCATCTATAAAAATAAATACTCTCTCGTACTAATCTAGACTCATTTTAATAGAAGCCAAGATACCTATATATAATTCAAAAAAATATATATGCGAGTATGAAAACGTTCTACATACTTCGACTAGATTGACTTAAAGTACTATAACCGCAGTATCTTGTTGTGCATAAACTAATTCTGATGGCATTGGATTTTAATTTTAAGATACATCTTCTCTATTAAAAGAGAAACAAAAAAAATTACTAGGCAAAAGTCATAGTAGAACCATTTCATTGATTTATTATTATGATACTTTTGATTATTTACTTTAATCAAACAAATATATATATATTGCTTTTTAAATTTTAGTGAATCAATTTTAACTTTAAATTTAATTAGTTTTAGTTCAAACAAAATTAGTCGAGGAAAATCTAACAAAATCTAACTAAAAATTTTCAATGTTTTTTATAAAATAATACATTATTTAATTTTGTAATTAATACTATTATAAATAAATTTTAATTAAAATTTAAGAAACAAGAATAAAATTATATGCTATCTTTTATAAATTTTATAATTATAGTTTATTGATATTAAAATAAAAGTACTATATGAAATAAATATAAAAAATTGTATTACATTGGTAAATTAACCTATTTTTATTTTTAAATGCTTTCATTTAAATAAATAAATATCATTCACAGCTAAATAAGTGTTAAATTTGTACTTTGTTATAAAAAACAGAATTGTCAGAATTTGTTAAACTTTCATATCTAAAATTATATATTATCTTTTTTGAGACTCAAAAATAAACAATTATTAAAATGATTATAACAAAGTATAATTTATATAACTAACTTTTAATTGATGTGTTATTCACAAATATGTTATTAGAAAACCTAAAATTTAATAATTCATTTAAAATATTAATAAAAAATCAATTTAACTATAAATTTTAATAAATTTTAATGTTTTAATTATAATAAATAGGTTGAAAAATATATAAAAAATATTTACCAAAAAGAATCAACTATTTGTTTTATACAGTAGTGCATTAGTTTAGCAACAAAATTATTGCATAATTGTAAAATAATGCCAGATAAAAAAGATAATATCCGTGTGGATCAACTCTAGTTGATGTGTTTTATATGGTATAAACGGACCAAGCACAACCAATTAAAAACAAAATAAATCTAGAATGCTCATCTCTTTCTGAAAAGCATTTATCGTTTTTCCTTAATCTATCAATTAACGGTTTTAATTGGAAAAGTTGTTAACGGTCTCCTAATTTTTGCTAGCTAATGGTATGCTTAAAGTTAATATAAAATTCGTTAATGCTGTCTTTGTAGAGCATTTGTAATTTTCTTTTATATATGACTAGTGGTTAGCCCGCCCGTAGGGCGGGTGAATTTACATTGAAATTATTTTTTATTAGAATTTATTTTAATTTTACAAAACATTTGATATTTATTTTAAATTGGATATAGTAAATATATTTTTTTCTGATTAGATCGTATATATTTATTTTGTTAACATTTGACATTTTTTTTACAATTCTTGCGTGTTTTTATTTTTATTTGTTATCAACTATATTTTATGACTTTATACTATTTTATTTTGAGTATTTATTTCAGTTATATTTTTAGTGGAAATATGTTCTTTTGTGGTATATTTGCATGAGATTATTTATTTTTTATAAAATATTATATTGTTTAAAAACCATTTTAGATTTTTTATAAAAAAATATTTTTTACAATTTTATATTTTTTGCATTTTTAATATCGTAAACAATTGTTTTTTATTTTATAATTATGATTTTAGTTATTTTTAGAATTATATTGATGTTAGCGACATCTTTATGTCATGTATAAAAGAAATGTACATTGTTAATTAATTTCTAAGAGCAGTTAAACAACGTGAATTTTCCTTTTTGATATGTTTTAATTTAATGCTGGGGTGGACATTCATATTTCAATCGAGTTTAATTCGAGTTTATTCAGGTGTCAAGTTTTTGCGTTTAGAAATTTTATTTTATTTTGATATTTTGTTAGTTTTTGTTTGGTTCGGTTCAGACATTTGTGGGTTTGACTACCCGTTTAAATTATGTTAATTTTATTTGAAAATTCAAATATATCTTAAAATTTTCAAAATCAAAAAATAAAAGTAATATACATACTTGTTTTAATAATTTATGACTAAATATCCAAAATTAATATGAAAATTAGTTCGACGGAATATTTGAGTGGAGAACTATTAGCTATTTTGGGGTTGTGAGTTTTTTTTACTATTTTGAATATTTATTTTATGATATTTTCAGTTATTTAAGACAACTTAGATTATATTTTAGATATTTTTGTATATTATATATTCATATATATAACTATAGCTTGTGATTTTTTCGGGTATCCAATGTTTTGATTCATGTCGGGTTTAGTTCCAATTTTTTCGAATATTTTTTAACTATTTGAATTATTTTTTTTTGTGTTCGAGTTCGGTATTCTTTAACGTCGGATTCGATTTGATTTTTCAGATTTGAATATTTTCTAAAACCCTAGTTTAATGTATACATTTTATATAAGGTTGTTTTTCTCTTGCCTTATTCTTTTATTTTCTTGAATTATTTATTTCCATTATAAAACTAATATATATATATATATATATATATATATATATATATTGGTTTGCAAAATATTTTGGTATTAAGATAGACTGTAGTATTATTTACGAAGAATGCTAGTACAAATAAAAACAAAGACTTAACTTACTGAAATGTTCACTAAATGTTGTGTGATGCATAAAAACAGAGACAATTAAAAACAACAATTATTAAAATTTACAGTAATTAGTTTAAAGTATCAAAAGAATTATTATTTTATCAAAGAACCGAAAAGATAAAATCGTTTCGTCATAGTGTAGTAGCATGGCTTTTATCCTTCTCTAGAGTTTTTAATACTATTCTGGTTAAATCGTTGGGCTTGGACACTCCCTCTTATGCGAAGCTAACCATTTCGGGTCTTCTTGATGGTGTGCACATCCTGAAGTTCTACACTGTCAGGCTTCACTCCACCATGATGTAGCAGATCATGGTTTCCACCATGATGAAGCAGATCACTGTCAGGCTTGACTCCACCATGATGAAGCAGTTCATGGCTTCCACTACTCGTGCATGATTCTTCCTCCAAACCAGTCCTCTAACCATTGTGTCTTTGATTGGGGTCCTCCACACCTGGGCCGTCTTAGAAGATTCAGGTCAGATTTTTTTTTTCGTATTGGTGTTTTAAAAATAAAACTTAAACCAGCAATTGTATAAGATTCTCGATGGTTTACCGTAAGTTGGGCACATCTAAGTTACAAAAAAAAAAGTTGAGCACATCTGCTGAACGTTCGTTGATTAGTTTAGTCATCTCTCCATCAAATGGACAACCCAACCGCACTGTCCCATCAGACACAGAACTGGACACGGAACCTGCATTAAGTTACAGACTTTATATTATTTAGTAGTAGTGAGACTCTGACCAAATATTTAAATGTTAGTTAAGGAAGCTAAAAATTTAGTTGATTGAGTATACCTGAGAACACCAACTGTTCTGTTGTTATTTCATGGACACCAATTTAGTTTCAGACTTTCATCTCTCTCCTTTTTCATATAGATCCACACTCCAATTAGAGGTAATATTATATGCTTCCACCAGTGTTACAGAACCACGCTTCATATATTATCAGTCCCAAATCTTACTTTTATGAAGTTTTATATATCCTGGAACCTATGGTGTGTGATTCAATCATAGACTTGGCAATCCACAAGAGGCCTGGGTCATTACGTTCCTATGCTCCTCTGCCTTTCGATACAATCTCTTCCACAAAGCCAACCACGGAAGGATCTCAATCGCAGCTGTAAAACAACCCCGTCCGAATCGGTTTACATACATATATCATATATACTCAGTGATGAGATGACGGAGAAGGAAAAAACCTGTAAAGTTGAGTATCTTGCGCTTAATTGGAGGGTTCCCCTGAAATGGAATTCATGTCGTCGAACATATCAGACAGTTGAAATATTAACTCAAATAAGTTAGTATATTTATTAGAGACCTATTGTTACCACATACCTTACGCAGCCTTTTGAATTTCACTTCATTTGGTTGCTAAATAATGTTCATGGACCATAAAAGAAAAAAGAAATCAGTGTCATTGATCACATAACAATGGACCTTAATCTCTAGACACGTTTGCAAGTTCCCAAGAGTGTACCTCACTGTTTTAAGAAGCATTTGTAGCTCATTGGTTGCTTCACCGGAGCTGTTAATACGAATATAAAGACTTCGATATATTAGTCAAAAAGAAACTGATGTTGGTAACACTATTAGTCTAGGGAAAGAAGTCATTTCAATAGAAGCAAACATGGTGGCAGTAATGAGAGAGGGTAAGAGATCGAGTCACCTGAAGACTGATATTCTCGACGGGTAGACAAAGCTGAGAGACGTCACATGGTAAGAACCTGGATGATGATGATTCAGCTCTGAAGGAGATTCGCCGGCGATGAGCTTTTACCAGAGGAATTGCATTTTCGATTTGACGGTGGCTGAGTAGAAGTAGAGATCGTGCGGTTGGGCTTAGAATAAAGTGCGAGTGGAGAGCTGAGATTTTGCCGTGGATTTCATGGCTATGGATGTAACTTTAGGTTTTGATTTTGGGTTAATTTAGGTTAAGACATATAGCTTTATATAGGAGAAGGATCACATGGAGGTGGAAAGAAACATTCAAGAATGATTTTAAGATCATCATTTATTGAGAAGGTTATGAAAAAAAAATCTTAAATCGGAGAAGATGAAGTGGAAAAGTCAAGAGAGAAGAACTGTTCGTTGACAAAAAAAAAACAATACAGGTTTATCTGTTTTACATATGGGCTGGGATGGGCCTAACTGATAATTTTCATAAAATCCATACGAAAATCTACTTTATTTCAAGCCATATATGACGTGGAAACAAAACTACCTCTGATTGGATGATTTTTTTGTCCTACGTAGACACTCTCCCTGAGCTTCTTATTCACCTTTTAATATTGTTTGATTCTCATTTCACTAATATGTGTAATCGAGTACTCTTCCATTGGTATATTCCAAGCCAGCACCTTAGTTAAAACTTAAAACAATATTACAGCCTGCCTCGAATTATGTTGTACCAAAACTAAATCAATAACAGAAATGAATGTAAAGATAGTTAAATTAAAGTCATAAATGTGATAACTCTCATTTATTGGGGATCAATGCTATAAATCCGCTGGAATAACTGATCAGAACAAACTCTCATCGTTACAAACAAATGAAAAAGATGTTACCCAAAACCTTCATACTTCTTACATCACACTTCCTGCAGTTTTAACTATAAAACTCAACAATGGTCGCTTTCGTATTAGATTTCATTTGCATTAGATTCTTGTACATGGAATTTGAAGAGAGAAAGCAACTGTCGAATATGCATCAGTGCATCACAAACTTGTTCGGGAATACATAAGCTCTCAGACACACACTAGCATATCGTTAATAGGAAACTATTTGGAATGGTCTATATAGTCTTTTTATTTGAAGACAAGATTGGCATATCCTTCAGCACGTTAGAAGCCTAGTCTTGTGGACTGCAGTTGCATGACATTTTCTTCCTTGTACACGCAGCCCCACATGCGTAACAGAACTTGTGGTTGCAATGTCTGTGAGAAAATAATAAAAAAACACAGATAATTAGAGTCAAAAGACTAATAATATTAAAACCAGTCTCAATAACAAATGTCCAATACCTGCAGCTAATGCGTTGGCACCCGCCATTTTTTTGAACGACGGTGGCACACTGGGGACACTTCATCCATCCCTCTGTCTTCACTAAAGACTCCAAAAGCGCGGCGTCAGATGTCAGGTAAGACGGGGACTTCTTGAACTCATCGCATGTCTTCTTGTAGTGCCACGGAACATGGCATTTTTTGCAGAAACACAAGCCGCACTCGACGCACGTGCGTGCTACTGACTTTTGCCGAGGATCAATGGAGATGCCGAGTGGGAGGTCGCGGTCGGACATCAAAAAGTTACAAGAAGGCTTGGGACAGTAGACTCTGTCTAAAACGGGGATGGCCTTCTCCTTCTTGCGGTGGATGATAAGATTAAGAGCATCGTCATCAACAATACCTCTACAATCCTCTAGCACAAGTTCTTTCTCGCAACCGGGGTAAGGACAGAGCACGGTGTCCCCTCGTTCTAGTTGGGATGAGACACAGTCCCTTATGCACGTAAAGCAGATGCGGTGGAAGCAACCGCTGCTCACCTCAAGTTTGTGACTAGGAGGTGAAACGTGTGCGTAGCAGGCTGGACAAGTCTCATACTCAGTGTTGGTGTCGTCACGCCATCTGGTTTGGGAAGCAATGGCATCTCTTGCGAGCTTAATGACAGAAGAGTTGATGTCTCTGCGCTCCACAGCGAGTGCCTGGCAAGACGTGAACTTTTTCTCAAGATGAGCCACTTTCTCCAAAAGTGTTTCTACAATGGACTCGTTCGGTGCAGATTTACGTGTTACCTGTCAGACACGCATACGTCAGATCCGTCTCATGTATTATATAGATCTGAGCTAAAAAAAAATTTCTTCATACAAAAAAAACTATAAAAATATTGGACCCTAATCTCGGCTAGAAAAAACCAAAGATTGTAATGGACAGCACATGAATAGAGCAGGGCCTGACATACGTAACTTGTGAATTTGTGTTACGTAACTTGTGAACTTGTGAATAACATAAAGGATACTGGATAAAAGAAGAAAAGAACAAGAGACTTGAGACTTACGTAATCCAAGATGATGGGATCGTCACAGAAAAATTGGATACTTTTGACACCAAGTTCCAACGCCCAACTCAGCCCTTGAATTATGGCAGCCAGTTCCGCAGCTTCAGGGTGGGCCAAGACTCGGTTGTTTCTCAAAGCTTTCTTGGTCTCAAATTTCGAGTTATCGTTCGAGTCACAGAGGGACAGGCCTGAACCACCGACCAGCATCGTATCATCCTTAACAACCTCTTCACTCACCAAACCCTTGGAGTATAACCGATACGTTGAGGAGGATTCTCCGAGCGAAACAAGATCAAGCTTCTGCCTCGCCAATTCCAATTCATTATCATCCATGGTTGTAACTTCTGTGGGGGTTGGATTTATAGATTTCAAACAAACGCCTCGGATGAAACAAATCTGAAAAGAGAAAACCTGATTTGACTGCTAAATCAAGACCCGCGCGAAGCCAAGCGTGAATCAAAGCTCAGACCCAAGATGCAGCGAGAGATCGGAGGAAAACCCTAATAGGATCTCTTGACATTTTTTTTTTGTTCTTAATAGGATCTCTTGACATATCTCACAAGCAACTAACTTTTTTTACTTTTAATTTATTTGGGCCATATCTAATAATAATATTTTTCCAAGCCCATTAGACCCAAAAAATAAAATAAATGATGATAAAAAAAACTGTCCAGAACAAAAGGTAGAAGAATAAAACCAAGACAATAGAAAATAAAATCTAAAAAAAGAAACATTCAAAATTCTAAAAATGATTTCAAACAAATGCTTATTGCAATAACAAAATGTGAGTTTAATACGAGAACACCAAATAACAAAAAAAAAACTGAAAAAATGAAGAAGAGGAATAAAAAGTACGGCTACATAAAACACTAGAAACAACATTAAACAAGAATATAAAAAAACAGGAGAAAGTAATATCTATGTTCAATGGAAGAGACCTAATAGGATATCTTAAGTAATATTTAATTACTAAATTTTTGTTAAGAGATATTGTTAAAGTATTTTTTTTGCTCCAATGGTAAAACCCCATTAGGGGTCCCAAAAAACTTAATAATTTTATTTAATTATAATTTTAATTTATTTTTTTGAATAAAACTTAAAATATATTACATTAAAAGAAATTTAAAACATGTTTGACGTAAAAACATTTGAGACATTGATTTCGAAATAATAAACGGAAGTAACATTTAGTTGTTATCTTGATTGCGTCCAATTTTTTGTCATATATGTTCAACAAAATCATATTTCAGTTGTTGATGTATTTGTCTATCACGAATTCGAATTCGAGCATCTAATGGCAGGAAAAATCGAGGAAGAAGATTTTTGTTTTCTCAAATGATGTCATGTGTCTTGTAAGAGACGTATCTTGCCTCTTCTAATTAAGAGACGTTTGTTAACTTATTAATTATTTTTTTGTTTATTTTAATCAATGTTTTCTTAAGAGACCTTGTTAGGAGACAACCTTGAACATGGTCTAATAAATACATATATGGACATTTTCACGCTCTCTCGAGTTTTTCATTTTTCTACAAGTTCTGATTCATTCTACATTTGTCTTTTTATGCATATATTGTTTACAACATTGGTATCAGTTAACTATAAAACTCAACAATGATTCATTCTATCTTTGTCTGATTCGCCTGTGTTGATAACTGGACTTTGATCATGAACTTCTCATTTAATAAAGGCATTTACTTTGATTAGAATATGTTGTGGTTTTTGTTGTTTTATATATCTAAAGTGGTTATTCTCACAATTTAGCCGGTTATCTAGATAACAAGCATTGCCTCATGTTGATAAAAGATACCACCAGAGTATCATAATGCCACAAAATAGGTCAAAACATGTGATAAGAGAATCATGATTACTCAAATAAAAGCTTTTGTTGGTATCATTAAGAGATGATGAACTGGATAAGCAGATCTCTGTCCTTCTACTCTACCAAATCAAAAAACAGTTGAGGAAAATCTAACAAAATCTAATTAAAAAAAATTTCAATGTTTTTTATAAAATAATGCATTATTTAGTTTTGTAATTAATACTATTAATGCTATTATAAATTATTTTAAAGTAAAATTTAAGAAACAAGAATAAAATTATATGATATTTTTAATGAATTTTATAATTATAATTTATTGATATTTAAATAGAAGTACTATATGAAATAAATATAACAAATTTGTACCAATACTAAATTTGACAATGGTTGTTTTCTTATTAGATTTCATTTGCAATAGATTCTTATACATGAAATTTGAAGATAGAAAGCAAGTGTGCATCAAAAACTTGTTGGGGAATACATAATTTTAGACACACACTAGGAAACTATTTGGAATGGTCTAAAGTCTTTTTATTCGAAGAGAAGATTGGCATATCAGGCCCTTAAAAGCCTAGTCTTGTGGGATTCACCAGAAGACGACATCTTACTAGAAATCCCGTCATCTGGGCTGCAATTGCATGACATTTTCTTCCTTCTACACGCAGCCCCACATGCGTAACAAACTTGTGGTTACAATGTCTGAGAAAATAAGAAAACACAGATTAAAGAAAAAGTTTAATGCTTTTCAGAAAGAAATGAACATTCTAGATTTATTTTGTTTTTAATTGGTTGTGCATAGTCTGTTTATTCCATATAAAACACATCAACTAGAGTTTCACATGTACATACGTGTGAGGTTTTTGTTTATTTTATAAATATAAAATTTTGATATTACTGTAAACATTTAAAACATACAATTTACATTTTAGTTTTATTTATTGTGTAACTCTATAATCTTATTATTTATCTTTTTTATATGACATTATTTTATAATAGTGCATTAATTTTGTTACTAAACTAATGCACTACTGTATCAAAATAGTTGATTTTTTATTGGTAAATAGTTAACTCTATAAGCCTTGGTCCACTCATAAACATAAATAAATTATAAATTCAAATCATATGATAAGAGAATCATGTTTACTCAAACAAAAGCTTTTGTTGGTTTCTTTAAGAGATGAAAAACTGGATAAACAGTTCTCTGTCTGTTCTAACCCCCCCCCCCCCCCCACCCCACCCTTTTACCAAATCTAACCAAAAGACAAGTTGATCAAATTCTCACCAATTCTGCCTTGGCCTACTCATAAACATATATGGACATTTTCTGACTCTCTCGAGTTTCTCATTCTTCTACAAGTTCTCATTCATTCTACCTTTGTCTTTTTATGCATATATTGTTTACAACATTGGTATCAGTTAACTATTAAACGATCAACAATGATTCATTCTATCTTTGTTTGATTCGCATGTGTTGATAATTGGACTTTGATCATGAACTTCTCATGTAATAAAGGCATTTACTTTGATTAGAATATGTTGTGGTTTTTGTTGTTTTATATATCTAAAATGGATATTCTCACAATTTAGCCGGTTATCTAGATAACAAGCATTGTCTCATGTTGATAAAAGATACCATCAGAGTATCATAATGCCACAAAATAGGTCAAATCATGTGATAAGAGAATCATGATTACTCGAATAAAAGCTTTTGTTAGTATCATTAAGAGATGATGAACTGGATAATCAATTATCTATCCCCTACTCTACCAAACCAAAAAACAGTTGATCAAATAAATTATCTGATATTTTTTAAAATAAAATTTATGATTATAATTTATTAATATTTAAATAGAAGTACTATATAAAATAAATATAACAAATTTGTACCAACTAAATTTGACAATGGTCGTTTTCTTAATAGATTTCATTTGCAATATATAGATTCTTGTACATGAAATTTGTATGATAGAAAGCAAGTGTGCATAAAAAACTTGTTGGAGAATTTAGGTCAGAAGTCTTTTTATTCGAAGAGAAGATTGGCATATCAGGCCCTTAAAAGCCTAGTCTTGTCCCCTGATGTGGGGTGCAGGTACATGACATTTTCTTCCTTAAGGCAGCCCCACATAGGTAACAGAACTTCTGGTTGCAATGTCTGTGAGAAAAAAAAAACACAGGTTAATAAGAGTCAAAGACACAAATAATATAAAAGCAGTCTCAAAAACAAAATGTCCAATAAATACCTGCATTTAATGCGTTGGCACCCGCCATCTTTCTGAACGACAGTGGCACACTGGGGACACTTCATCCATCCCTCTGTCTTCACTAAAGAGTCGAAAAGCGCGGCGTCAGATGTGAGGTAAGAGTGGGACTTCTTGAACTCATCGCACGTCTTCTTGTAGTGCCATGGAACATGGCAATTTTTGCAGAAACACAAGCCGCACTCCACGCAGGTGCGTGCTACTAACTTTTGGCGAGGATCAATGGAGAAGCCGAGTGGGAGGTCGCGGTCGGACATCAAAAAGTTACAAGAAGGCTTAGGACAGTAGACTCTGTCCGAAACGGGGATGACCTTCTCCTTCTTGCGGTGGATGATAAGCTTAAGAGCATCATCATCAGCAATACCTCTACAATCCTCTAGCACAAGCTCTTTGTCGCAGCCCGAGTAAGGGCAGAGTAGGGTGTCCCCTCGTGCTAGTTGGGAGGAGAAACAGTCCCCTATGCAGGTAAAGCAGATGCGGTGGAAGCAACCGCTCCTCACCTCAAGTTTGTGAGAAGGTGAAACGTGGGCGTAGCAGGCTGGACAAGTCTCATACTCAGTGTCACCTTCACGCCATCTGGTTTGGGAAGCAATGGCATCTCTTGCGAGCTTAATGACAGAAGAATTGATGTCTCCTCTGCGCTCCACAGCGAGTGCCTGGCAAGTCGTGAATTTTTTCTCGAGAAGAGCCACTTTCTCCAAAAGTGTTGCTACAATGGACTCGTTCGGTGCAGCTTTACGTGTTACCTGTCAGACACACATACGTCAGATCCGTCTCAAGTATTATATAGACCTGAGCTAATAAAACATTTCTTCATACAAAAAAAAACTTTAAAACTATTGGACCCGGTTAGAAAAAAAATCAAAAATTGTAATGGACCATGACATACGTAACTTGTGACCTTGTGAATAACACAAAGGATACTACTGGATAAAAGAAGAAAAGAAGAAGAGACGTGTGACTTACGTAATCCAAGATGATGGAATCATCACAGAAGAATTGGATATTTTTGACACCAAATTCCAACGCCCAACTCAGCCCTTGAATTATGGCAGCCAACTCCGCAGCTTCAGGGTGCGCCAGGACTCGTTTGTTTCTCAGAGCTTTGCTCGTCTCCAGTTTCGAGTTATCGTTCGAGTCACAGAGGGACAGGCCTGAACCACCGACCAGCATCGTATCATCCTTAACAACCTCTTCACTCACCAAACCCTTGGAGTATAACCGATACGTTGAGGAGGATTCTCCGAGCGAAACAAGATCAAGCTTCTGCCTCGCCAATTCCAATTCGTTAGCATCCATGGTTGTAACTTCTGTGTGGGTTGGATTTATAGATTTCAAACAAACGCCTCGGATGAAACAAATCTGAAAAGAGAAAACCTGATTTGACTGCTAAATCAAGACCCGCGCGAAGCCAAGCGTGAATCAAAGCTCAGACCCAAGATGCAGCGAGAGATCGGAGGAAAACCCTAATTAATAGGATCTCTTGACATATCTTACAAGCAACTCACTTGTTTTTTCTTTTAATTTATTTGGGCCATATCTAATAATAATATTTTTCCAAGCCCATTAGACCCAAAAAATAAAATAAATGATGATAAAAAGAAAACTGTCCACAACAAAAGGTAGAAGAATATAACCAAGACAATAGAAAAATAAAATCTTAAAAAAAAACATTCAAAATTCTAAAAATAATTTCAAACAAATGCTTATTGCAATAACAAAATGTGAGCTTAATATGAGAACACCAAATAACAAAAAAAAAACCCGAAAAAATTAAGAAAGAGGAATAAAAAGTACAGCTACATAAAAACACTAGAAACAACACTAAACAAGAATATATAAAAAATAGGAAAAAGTATGTTCAATGGGAAAAGACCCAATAGGATATCTTAGGTAATATTTAATTACTACATTATTGTTAAGAGACCTTGTTAAACATGGTCTAATACATGTATGGATTGATTGTAAATCCCCGACTAAAGACCGAGTCCTCTACGAAGGGATATGGTCAGAGCGTTACATGTTGTCGTATCAAATCATTTTAACATAAGATTAAAAAGAAGCTCTGTCATGCATTTATCTCAATAACAAAATCAGAAGCTCATATATAGGCAATATCAAGAAAAGCCCTTACTCACCGATCATATAGTATATATAATCTCAAATCCATGGACGTAGTTTTCATATGTTAATAGTCCAAACCTTAAGATTGATAACATCAAAAACATTTTAACTGTAATCATATTTTTCCAACCCTCTTTTCTCTTAGAATTTTTCTAGTAAAATTACTTTAACCATACTGTATTCTTCTTAGACATACGTTATCGTAAATCAATATATTTATAAATTTTTTAAAATTATCGTTATCACCAGTTCTCTGGAAAAATTGGTAAACCATTGTATACGAATATATTACATTTTGACGGCAAATAGAGAGTTCAGGGAGTCGTCGCACACCGAATAAGAAAAGGTATTAACACAAACAAAAGCCACATCCCCAAAACAAAACGCACACAAAAAAGCACATCTCACCTCTCGAAGACTTGGGTGTTGAAAGAGCGGACCTCAGTACTGCGTTTCTCTCTCTCTCACCGAACACACACGGTACTTGTTCGATCTTCTTTGCTTTCATCAACCACTTGAGAGAATCTCACAGTGCCACAAACTCCAACATTGCTCAAAAGTTTTCAGACATCTCTGAAACTTAAGAAAAGTCAGGTTATCAAATCTATCTATCCCTTATGCCGTGTTTGTCAATTCACGTTCCGCGTTCCCCTTTTGTCTTTTAGTTTGTCGTCTCTCTTTCTTTCTGGGTTTGCTTGTGTCCTAACGCTAACTGGTTCGTGCCTAGAAACCAAACAATCGGAGATTAGGTAGATGCGGAATCCTCCTCCTCCTTTTGTTATAACATCCAAGTTAGTCCCCACCCCACTTGTCGTGTTTCTACGTTTTAAAGGTTTCGACCTTTGTGCTGCTTTTTTCTTACAGTACCATTGTGGTATTGTTCAGATCGTTGTGAATTACATATGGCTTATAGAGCTATAACTTGTTGATGTTTTGGATCGATTAATTTGCTTTGATCAGGTCTGGTTTTATGGTCTGATTAGCGAGATTTTCTGAATCTTAGGTCTGTGTTTTAATTTAATTCAGCTTTGAAAACACTTAGCTTTATATCATCTTTTCAGCTCTCCTCGTGTTTCTCTAAGTCTTTTCTGGGTTTATATTTATTAGAATCTCCGTGTCTGTGCTTTGCAGTATTCCTTATCTCTCTATTGCTCTCTCACGATCTGAAGTTGTTGAATCTTACAAGTTTGATACTGTGAATCTGATATGTTAAAAAGCTTTCTACTTTACTCTATTGTGTTGTTCTTGGACCAATGTATGTATCCTTGAGGTTTGTTTTTACTTTTACATTCTTTGATTGTCAATTTCAATTTCAATTTCTAGGCTTTTGGATCTTTGGTGTTAGTGTTTTGGCTTCTTGGCACAAAACTTGTGGACAATGAGTTTCAGATCTCCTATGTGTCTGCATGTCGCCCTCCATTGATTTCTCTTTGCTGTTTGAACTAAGATGTTTACGCTTTGTATGTCTTGGATGTTTTTTATAACAATGTGATCATTAAACCAAACCTTGCCTAGATGTTAATGATTAAAGATTCAATTATTTAAAAATGTACTTTTCTTTTTGGTGGATATTATGCAGAGAGACAATATTTTGATTGGGTTCTTCTGATGGAGGAGGAAAACAATGTTATGGAAGAAACAGCTCTCATCGAAGATTCTTCTTCTGATGTTGAATTTGCCTGTGGAGATCCAAAAGTTGAGCCTCGTGTTGGAGACGAGTTTCAGGCTGACATTCCTCCTATCTTGTCTGCATCCCAACGTGCACTGTTTCTTTCAACTCCTCCTCTACCTTTGGATGATGATTCCTCATACTCTTTTCTCATCGGACAACCTGTTCAACTAACGTGGATAGACAAACATCCAAAAGGAGATGATGATGATGATGATGTTGACATGAACCAATCTTTGAAATCTTTTAGAGCAAAAAGAAGTCGTTACTCTGCTAAGAGTGACAAGAAGAATCCGAAATCCAAGAAGCAGAGATTGAAAAATCTCGAGGCTGTTCCGGAGATACCATCCAGTTCTTGGGAAGATCATGAGGTTGCCAGCTTTGTTCTCGGTCTTTATACATTCGGGAAGAACTTCACTCAGGTGAAGAAGTTCATGGAGACCAAAGGAACAGGAGATATACTCTTGTTTTACTTTGGCAAGTTCTACAACTCAGCTGGATACCACACCTGGTCTGATTCACGCAAGAAGCGTAGCAGGAAATGTGTATACGGAAGAAAACTCTATTCAGGTTGGAGGCAACAGCTGATGCTATCCCGTTTGATTCCTTCCGTCTCTGATGAATCTCAGATACAGAAGCTTGTGAATGTTAGTCGTCTCTCTCACACATCCTAGTAATGAGTTCTTCTTAAATCACTGTATCATTTTGATCTTATCATATTGGCAGGTCTCAAAGTCATTTGCTGAAGGGAAGACCACTCTGGAGAAATACATAGACGCGTTGAAGGATCTTGTGGGTCTCAGGCTTCTGGTAGACGCTGTGGCCATTGGCAAAGGCAAAGAGGATCTCACAGTTCGTACATCAGCGCCACCACCAGTTAAGACCAAACCATGGTTCACTGTTTCTCCAAAGTCTTCTTCTTCTGGCTTAGGTCCGGCTTACGCTTCACTCACCTCTGCCGACATAATAAACCAGTTGAAAGGCAGTTCACGTCTAAGCAAAGCTCGTTGCAGCGACATCTTCTGGGAAGCCGTGTGGCCGCGTCTGCTAGCCAGAGGATGGCACTCGGAGAAGCCAAAGGACAGAAGCTATAATACATCTAAGGATAACATTGTTTTCATCGTCCCTGGAGTGAAACGGTTCTCGAGAGGGGAGCTTGTGAAAGGCGATCATTACTTTGATTCCGTCAGTGACATTCTAGCTAAGGTTGCTTCAGAGCCTGAGCTTCTTGAGTTTGAAACAGGAGGAGTGAACGTTGTTGCGGAGAACTCTTCTGACCAATCAGATGAAGAAGAGTCTTCCTCCCCGTCTGGTAGTCAAAGACACCGTTACCTCAAGTCTCCATGCTCTTCTTCTAGCCGTGGGAACCTGCAGATGAGATTCACTGTCGTCGACACTAGTTTGGCTGCTGGAGGGAAACTGTGTGATCTGCGGAATCTGAAAGAAAAGTATATAGTCTCTGAGGCAAAGACTGGTTTAGGAGACAAAGGTTCTTCCCTGTCAAGTCAGAAAGTGGAAACGCCCCAAGTGATGCCTCTGGACGCTCCGATGCGGTTCGTTATTGTTGATTCGAGTCTAGACCACAGTAAAAAATGGTCCGGTTTAAGGAGATGGAAACGTTTACCAAGTGATGATTCTAGCATAAAGCAGGAAGAGAGTTTGGAGAGGGTTAAGGATCCACCAAAGAGGATGATCAAGCATAGAGGAGAAACTAATCATCATTCAGTAAAGTCTGCTGCTCCGTCGTTGAAACGCAGACGGCTCAGTGCTTGCATAAAGAGGGAGAAGAGCCTCTCTAAAGAGGAACCTGAATCAGACCAGTTAAGTTTAAGTGCGGTCCAACACCAAAACAACACTCGTGAAGAGATGGATGAGGAGGACAAAGAGAGATATGAATCGGTTGATCATATGAAGTTAAAGTCTGATCAATCAGAAAAGACTGGGACTGGACCGTCTTCTTATGAGGCTGTTGAGACCCAAGAGATAGTGGCAGAGAGCAAACCGATTGGGTTAAGTTCGATCCCTGGTGTGGACAATGACTGTTCTCCAGAGGAGGTAAGAAGAAGCCATGAACTCGTTTCATCAGAACATGACTCAAAGGGGTCTTGTTCAGTGTCAGGCTCAGAGGAAAGACGTGTTTCCAAAGATCCGGAGCAAGAGCAAGAAGAAGTTGAGCTCCCTCCCATTACAGGCGCAAACATCAATAGCTCTCCTTCCAAAGATCTAGCAAGTACTCAAGAAATTTGTTCATCAGAACACGACCAACAGGCTAATAATACAGATGCTCCTAGGAGACATAGCACAAGAAAGCGACCACTGACCACCAGGGCTCTGGAAGCTCTCGAATCTGGTTTTCTTACAACCGAGACAGTAAAAAGCACGGTTAAACCAAGAAAACGTGAAAGATCTTCGAAGAGAAAACGGTCAGCTAAAGTGAGTAACAGAGCACAGCTTTTGCCAGA
Organism: Raphanus sativus; assembly: GCF_000801105.2. Classification (NCBI taxonomy): domain Eukaryota; kingdom Viridiplantae; phylum Streptophyta; class Magnoliopsida; order Brassicales; family Brassicaceae; genus Raphanus; species Raphanus sativus. The sequence goes on along the minus strand of NC_079511.1, from coordinate 2,893,355 downwards.
CAATGGGATTGCAGCTATTATGGAGCAAAGAGGAGGAGAAGAAGAAAGCAAAGCAACAGCAAGTAACAACCCTTTGAATCAGATAGAGGATACAAAGCCTAGCTTTATTCTTAACGGAGCCACCACAACTGAGAGCAAGGCTCTGGACCAAAGACATGATTCAAAGCCAGTGAAAGCTGAACATCCTAAACTTCCACCGATCATTTTAAAGCTTTCACTTAAGCGTAGCAGAGCTTCAGAGACTTAAAAAGATTTTTGGGGCTGGCTGTGAGAGGATTTGACCTTTGCTATAGATAAAATGTATGTGTACAGAACTAAGATTTTTTTTTTAAAAGGGTTTTATTCCGTACTCTTCTTCTTTCTTCTTCATTTTTTTTTGTTGGGTCAAATGTGACAACGCTACACAACATACCCCAAAGGATGTTTTCTTCTCTCAGTTTTTTTCTTTTGTCTTTCTAAATGGTGAAGTCTGCTATTTGAATTAACTTTCTTCAAACCCTCCTCTCATCTCACTGAATGCAACTTGATTGCCTTTATCCAAGTTGTTGGAGACTGCTTTGGTTAAGCTAAGAGTACTCAAACCCAAGCTCTGCTCCAACAATGGAAGCAAATTACAATAGAGCATAACTAGTGTCAGTCCAAATTCACTTCACACACTCCTTATATTAGTTTTGGCTATAAGTTTTTGAGCAGTAATCTTTCTTTTTTTTCAAGTAAAGATTGATCTCATTACCAAGAGCCAGCCTTTTTCTCTTAGCAAAGGGTCACCTTACAAAACCAAAAGATAGAAATTTAAATATCTTTCTAATTTAACATTGGGTCGGTAAGCAAATGGTAAGTAATTAACAAAATGTCGAGACTGTCACCAACACAGTAGATACGCTATCTGAGGAAAGTAGATACGAAGCTGCTCAACTATCCTCTATCTTCATTCACTCTCCGCAGGCAGAACCTTCGTGCAACAGTACGTACTCTCGGCTGCTGTTACCAAACTTGATGGTATCTTTTTCGCGAAGCTCATAGTAGCGTTGCGGTTCAATAGGGTCTTCATTGATGTAAGTCTTGTTGGTGCTGCCAAGATCCATAAGGTAAGGCTTCACTTGCTTCTTCTCCACCATGCCATCTGGTTTCTCCACTGTCACTTCCCGGTACTGGATAACAGCATGCTGCTTGCTGCAAGAAGGGTGATCAGTAGAGGAACGTCCGCAACTTTTCTCTCGCGTCCAAAGAGGTAGCAGCTTTGGCGATGGAGCTGGAGTGGTGGCTCATCCAGTGGCTCGCCATCCTTGAATACATAAAGTCTCCATCTCTTTTTGGGTTCTCTCCTAGCCTCTGGTGGCTCGTTGAAGAGGAGTGCGATACCTCTGTATCTGTTGGTTTCTTCCGCAAGTTTCCCTGATAGCTCAAACAATTCTTCTTCCTTTTTCTTGGCTGCCAAAGCTTCTTCTCTGTCTCTACTTCTTCTCCCAACCTCCCTTTCACCTTGACCTCTTCTCAATCTCTTTGTCCGTGGCGAAGGAGACCTTGAAGATTCTTGTCTTCTAGATGGACTTCTCCGTCGGGGAGACTGCCTGTGCCTCACCGGACACTCTGAAGCCATACTCGGAGACCTTTGTTACTCCGGCGGATGAAAATTATAGATTTAACAAACTATTTTTTGTCGTTACTATTGAATTCAAAGATTGTGAAACAAGTATAAAGAAACACACTTTATTAATAAGTAAACCTTTCTCAAAAACCTTAAGCTCTCGCAACACAAATCTCTCAACTGATAAGTTCAAGCCACAACTCATCATCTTCTTATATAGAAATCTAAACTTCATATTCTCATTAAATTTAACTTATTTAGATAACTCCTAAATAGGATGAATTTCCTTTTTTATATGAAACTTAGTTTAGCTTGGGAATCAAGCTATCTTCAAGTTTAGTTTAAACAGTTACTAAACTAATTAACAGCGATAACACTAAACATAGGAATAAAAAGAGGAAAAAACTAATTTTAGCAAAATAGCTGCTATGAAAAAAAAAAAGTAATAACAGCGTTATTTATCTTGTACGTGTCCGTCCCGCGTGTTTTTCCCTTTCTTTTTAAAACCGACTCGAACACAAACGCATATATATATGCATCATCCTTACCCTTTCAACTTTTCATTTTCTCACAAAAAGATCTCTTCTATTTGCGTTAAAATCTAAAGCTTTTTTTTTGTCTTTTGAATCATGGAGTGTAGACCGTTGGATCTGACGATTATATCCGCGGAGGATCTCAAAGACGTCCAACTGATCGGCAAGCAGGACCTATACGCCGTCGTTTCCATCAACCGCGACGCGAGGACGAAGCAGAAGACGAAGGTCGACAAAGACTGCGGGACCAAACCCAAATGGAGACACCAGATGAAGCTCACCGTCGACGACGCCGCGGCGCGCGACGGTCGTCTCGCCCTTGTCGTCGAGATCGTGGCGGATCGTCCCATCGCCGGTGATAAACCCGTCGGAGAGGTTAGCGTTCCGGTGAAGGAGCTTCTGGACCAGAACGACGGCGGCGGCGGGGAGGAGAAGACGGTGACGTACGCGGTGAAGCTGCCTAACGGGAAGGCCAAAGGTTATCTCAAATTCTCTTTTAAGTTCGGTGAAAAGTATACTTTCGGGGGACCTTCGAGTGGGCCTGGCCCATTGACTCTGGAGCATAAGTCTATGGATCCGCCTGTCACGGCTTACCCGCCTGGACAAGGTGCTCCGGTTGCATATCCGCCGGGTCCATACCCACCACCAGGACATGACGACAAACACGGCGGCGGTGGTGTTTACGGTTATCCTCCACCTGGTGGTCCCGCTGGTTATCCTCCAGCCGGCCCTGGTGGGTATCCGCCACCCGGCGCATACGGTGGATATCCACCTCCACAGCAAGGAGGCTACCCGGGTTATCCACCACAGGGTCCAGGCTATGGATATCCGCCGCAGGGTCCAGGCTATGGATACGCACCGCAGGGTCCGTATGGTTACCCTCAACAGCAAGGTTATGGTGGTAAACCGCAGAAACCGAAGAAGCATGGAGGAGGTGGAATGGGTCTAGGACTTGGACTTGGAGCTGGATTGTTGGGTGGGTTGCTGGTTGGTGAAGCTATTGATGATATAGCAGATATGGGTGGCGACTTTGATTTCTGATCTTCTGTTTGTGCTATCTTTTTATGCTGTGATTAACGTTTTCAATTTCCTAAGCTAGGCAACTGGTTCTATGTTTTTTTCTTTTGGTGTGTGTGTCCTGTGAGAAATCAACATGTTCTGTTTTCTTGTCTTTGTGTTGTTGTTTCTGGCTGTCTCTTAATGAAAACAGCCGTCATATGTTGCTTTCTCATGTTTTGTATGAGAGAGTAATGTGCAGTAATAATCAGTTTCCCGTTTTTCAGTAAACAACCTTCTTAAAGTGTTAGGAAAGGGAGATCACAGAAGATATAAAAATGTCAGGTAATTTGTATATAAGCTAACATCAAATCCGTTATCGTCCAGCGGTTAGGATATCTGGCTTTCACCCAGGAGACCCGGGTTCGATTCCCGGTAACGGAGCTATTTTTGTTTCATGTACTTATGATGTATGTAAGTAATGGACTGAGTTATGGAGTATGGCAACACCGCAACAGAGTGTTCCTTTTACAACTGTAACGTTTAATTTGTGTTGGACCCTAACGTCTGCTGGACGGTTGTATACATGTCATTGTTGTTCAAATTTTCGTGTGGTCTTATCATTGGGGCAATCATGCATATTAATTTTACTTAATCGCACGAAGTTGTACAAGATTTCAGATGATGAAAATTGCTAGTCATAAGATAACCAAAACTGCGTTTCCACTCATCTTTTTTGTCTGCAGAGAACGTCTTGACTGGAACTGTATTTGCATCTCGATAATAGTTACGGGCTCAAGCGCTTTGAGCTAAATGATTATCATCAAGAATGTAATAACATGACGCATGGACTAAGTTCTAAATAGTGTATCGTATTTTTCTCTTCGTCTAGTAACATTGACGACGTAAAACTTAAAAAGCTGGCAGAAAAGGAGCAGTTTTTCATTAATTGAAATGGAGAAGAAAAAGAAAAGAGAGTTGAACATTGTATTTACTTTGGCTTTTGAAAAACATTACAACTTTATCACATCTTAATATATGAATCTCCTAATTGCATGATGGACATTTACTAAGTGGTTCGAAATAAGGCAGTCACAGCTAAAGGAGTTTGATAAGTCTGTAATTCTGTTCATTGTTCTCCATTAAAACCTGCAAAAGAGGAGTTGAACCAAACCATGTTATAGTATTTCAATATAGAAAGAAACTAACTTTCTCATCCATGAGATTTGATATTAAAGATTTGCACGTGGTGTAGATGAATCATCAGATCGCTAGATGCTAAACTTATTCTGCATGTCCTCTAAAAGTATAACCCAATTGTAAGGTAAATAGTGAGTGAAAGAATATATTTTAGCTAGCTATAATCATGGTTGACCAAGCTATATTTTCTCTGTTCTTGAAATATTCACACATGAAAAGTAGTGATGGAGAGTTGAGCATGTCACTGTAACATCCCGAGTTGTGATATGTGAAAAGGCTTAAGAGAATTGATTTGGCTACCTATATCACCAAAGTTGACTTACCTTTTCCGTCACACATCCGTTTAGAACTCCAGAGTTAAGCGTGCTTGGGCTGGAGTAGTGAAAGGATGGGTGACCTATCGGGAAGTGATTCGCGATACCGTGTAAGTGAGGCCAAAACACGGGGGAAGGTCGGGTGGTGATTGCAGGGTCAGTAAACGATGATTTCGAGCCTTGAAAAATTAACGACCGACCGTCGGATGGGATGGGGCCCACGGGCCGAGAGAGCGGGCGTGGGTGGCCCATTAGCCGTGGGCGGTCGGGGCGTTACAAGTGGTATCAGAGCTGGTTAGTGATAACAGGACTTTTGAAGAGTCCCTAACCAAATGTTGTAGTGTAAAAGATTGTCGAACCAATCCTAAGTGATTCTAAAGCAAAGGGAATGCAAGACCATGCTTAATCTAAGTGCAATCAGGTTTTCAATGATGATATGAACTAGAACTATGCTAAAGTGCAATAAAGAAACAAGCTTTCAATCAATCTTGGACAATAGGACTCATGGGGCTAGGCATTTGACTTTAAGTGATTAAGATCCAATCTAAGGATGGCAAACTTTCAATCAATAACTTCCTTAAGTCTAGAACACTGAAATAAGCAAGCTCTATGGTCAAGAAGAATGCTCATTTGCTTTAATCAACTAGACACCAAAGGTCTTTGAGCCTAAAAGATCTAAGCAATCATTAAGGATGAGTCTACTAACTATCTAAACTCCCTTAACACAATGGTCTTTGTGTAAGGTAAGTTTAGAGCAAGCTCTACTTGGTTCAGACATTTCATCAAACACCTTGTGGGTGGGAAATGTCTAGAGCTCTAGAATAAAGAGGCCAACATTAATCTAGCATTAAGAGAAGTAGACAAGCAAGGAAACAAGAGATCTAACACTAAACACCCTTAGATCTTCACTTAATCACTCTAATCACCCTAGCCCATGAATCCAAAAGGTAACTACTCACTAATAGACATGAATAACCCAAAACCCATGGATGATTGAAGGTTAATCATGCTTAGTGGTCAAGATTGATTAATAATCACAAGAGATAGAGATGAAAAGAAGCTCAAGATTAAGTCTTTCACCAAAATAGCTAATGTGATTACAATGAAAACAAGATATCCCTCAAAATTAGGTCTAAAGGGTATTTATAGAAGTCTAAAAACGAGTTGGGTCAACCCAACAAACCTGGGTCAACCCAATTAAAAAAACAGTCTTTTTCGCCCGTAGCGACCTTGCATCCCGCTACAGTGGTCGCTACGTACGCTCGGGAGCCCTCCTAGCGACATGCTCTGGTCGCTACGGCTCTGGTCGCTACAGGGTTGATATGCCTCCAGTAGATTGATCATAACTCCTTCAATACAGATCCAAATGACTTGAAACCACCTCCATTAGAAAGCTAACTCAATTTACTTTGTCTTCCCAAAATTTGAGCTTCAAAAGATATCTTTAAGGCCTTCATCCATGTTCATCTTTCACCCTTTTGACTCAAAACCCCTCAAATGTCTCCAAAGTCACCAACAAGCATCTCCAATATCTGATAGAGACAAATGTAATGCAATGCAACCTAAATGCACTCTAAATGCATGCAAAGGAACAATATAAGGACTAGAATGAAGCTTAAAAACATGTAAATACACAAGATATCAACTCCCCCACACTAGTCCTTTACTTGTCCACAAGTAAACTTTCAAAAAACTAATGTAGAGAGGTTTGAAGGTGGGAGCACATAAGCAAAAGAAACACTTAGAGCACTCAACATGACATCCTAAAGAAACATAGCAAATAGCATGAGCAACTCTCTTATTACACTCTAGCTTCTCTAGGCCTATCAAGATACTCCTATGCCTTTACACAAGATGCAATACTCATCAACCAACAAGTCTTCCTACCAGCTCTCACATTGATTCACACACACATACACAAGGTGGATTCTCACAAATGGGCACATGATCTCAATCATTTGGCTAGGTAAACAAATGGTTTAAAGTGAAAGAAGAGAAGGGTTCAAATGCATCATTTTAAAGTAGTTATCACTCAAGAACAAGGAGCTTGATCATTATGCAAAATTTATCTAAGATTAGAAGCAATTCATGCATACATAGATCCATTCTCATCATTCTACCCTTTTCCTAAGTGATCAAAAGTTCTACCCTTTTCATCCCCATCCCATAACCAAAATAGCATTCACTCACATCATTCACCCAATGAACAACTCTCTCTTTTTTTTTTCTTTTGACTCAACCAACTAGGGGCTTTTATTCACTTTTTACAACACTTAACTCTAACTCTTTCTCTTTTCCTTTCCCCACAATCTTATTGATTCTTTTCTCTTTTTTTTTTTCTTTTTTTTTTCTTTCCTTTTTTTTTATTTTTCTTTTGGGGGAAAGTTCCATTAGACACAATCTAGAGCTTTCTTTTCTTTTCTTTGGTCCCTAGGGTTTTCCTTTTCTTTTGACACTCTTTTGTTCATCTTTCTCATCTTTCTCACTTCCCAAACCCAAGATATCAACCTTTAGAATACACAAACCCACTCACCATCCTAGATGCTAGCTCAAAGGAAGTTCTTATGCTAGCAAGAGATGAGAACAAATCTATGTCGCCTCCAATACTCTCAAGATTTTGCACATGACAAGCTATCAAAAGAGGCCTCACTCATGCAAATCAATGTAGGCTTCAAAGAATGGTAAGGGTTTTAGGGTAAGGGAGTGCCATTTGGGTTAACAAAGAGTGGTTCAATGGAAAAGATAACCCAAATGTGTATGAGATCCATGATCAAGTATGCAAATGCCCATATGCAAGAGAGATTAAGTTCATTTAACTCAAGATTCAGGTTGGAGCTGGTTTCGAGAACAATGCCAATATCAAGCAAGCAAACATGTTTCAAGAAGAGTTTTCAAGGCACGAAGCATGCAAGGCTTTCAAGAGATGCTTAAGCTACTTGATATGTTTAGCTAGGGTGTCACTTTCAGTGCAAATAAGTGTTCTTTACAAGGAATTATCAACAGCTGCTCCATATGCAAGTGAATGCAACCTATATGATCTAGACTCAATTCTAAGAATGCAAGCAATGCAACTACATGATTCTTTATGCATTTTTCAAAAATTTTAATTTTTATGGTTTTTCTATGCATATATGAATGTACAATGCAATGCATGAGACGCATAATCAACAAAGCAAACATGATCAAATACTTGGTACCTCCCCCACACTTAAATCACACAGTCTCTGTGTGAGTGAGAGAGAAGGAGATACCGAAAATATGATAAAGGTAATGGTATGTACAAAGAAGGGTTGGAGTGATACCTCAAGTGGAGATTGGAGTATGGCAGTGGGTGTCTAGGGCTTCTGCAAGGAGCTGGCATGATTCATAGCGACTAGAGGAGACTGCTACGGGATGTCTACCATAAGGCTTGTGTGCTTCACCGCCTTTCTTCTTTCCTCTAGTGCTATACTCAACCTGGAAACCTCAACCACACTTATTAAACATCTTAAAATAAATAAAGAGAAAGAATATATAAAATGGATAAACATGGGAATTCCTCCCAAGTGAGCTTGTTTTAAGTCACTAGCTTGACTACCTTTTCTCTTGTACTAGTGAGAAGGAGGATTCTTCCCACCTTCCAGAGTGATGGTGAGGACTTGAGAGAGAAGCTCTTGAAGCTTGAGTGGATCATCTTGGAACTGTGGAGTGATGATGGCCCTTGCACTTGAGAATGACTTAGACCTTCCCTTGCACTTGATCTTATACTCAATAGCTCCATCCTTGAGCTTCATTGGATGAAGAGTGAGGGTGTGAGGAGTCTTCTCAAGAGGTGGAGGGTGAGATTCCTTCACAATCTTCTTCTTGCCATGGGAGGCCTTTGTGGCTTCACTCACCTCCTCCTTTTGAGCACTTTCCAAGTGCTCATCACACTTCTCCTTAGGGGACTCTTCACCAAGAACCTCTTTCTCAATACCACTCAGCTCAGTCTTTGTCTTCTCAATGGAGGATGCTCCACAAGTTATTGTGCCACAATACTCAGGTTTCAACTTAGGTGATTGAAGAGGGTAGGAGACAGCTTTGTTCACATTTAGGAGTGTGACTTTGTTGTTGGCAAAGTCTATGCAAGCTCCCACTGTTGTGAGGAATGGAGTGCCAAGGATCAATGGGACTATCTTCCCAGTTGCCATCTCCAAAACAGTGAGGTCTATAGGGATGGTGCATGCTCCAAGCTGCAAAGGGAAATCCTTGATGATACCAATTGGGGTTGTGGAAGAGGAATCCCCAAATTGGAGCATAGATGTGTCTTGTAGCATGTGCTCAATCCCTAGACTCTTCATCACCTCAAGTGAGATCACATTCACACTTGCACCAGAATCCACTAGAGCATCATCAAAGTTAAGCTTTCCAAGGGAACAAGGCAAAGTGAACATCCCTTGGTGTCCTAGTTTAGGGAGGGACTTGGGTGGGATTGGTGGATCAAGCTTGAGTGTAGAGATGTCCAGGAGCTCTGCTACTTCAGCTTGGTGGTCTAGAATGTCTTTGATGAGCATCATCTGGACATGAGCAGCTTGCATGTTGTGAATCTCTGGAAGCCTTACTCCAATATCACTCAAGTCTTTTCTGAATTTGGAGACCACCTTCTTTTGAGCTTTGGTGAGGAATCTCTCTGGAAAAGGGAGTTTGTCATAGGGGGATAGCTCAACCTCAGTGTCTTCCTGCTTCACCACATTCAGCCTCTTATCAGATCTTCTCTCAACTGGTTTCTCAGCCTTGTGCTCTCTGCTCTGCTCAACCTTTGCTGCAACTATCCTGTCAGCTTCTTGCACAATCTTGGACTCAGCTGTTGCAACAACCACATGCTCAACCTGTTCAATTTCAGTTCCAAACACCAATCTTTCAATCTCATCTACCTCTCTCTTGTAGTTGGCGACCTGAGAAGTGTCACTAGAGAGAAGAACATTGCAATGTTCTCTTGGGTTTGCCTCTGCTTTCCCTGGTAGAGTTCCCATAGGCTGCTTGGAGGATGAAGGCAAAGAAGCAACCTGGCTCTCTAAAGCTTTGACGTGAGAGGCAAGTTGCATGTACTTGTTGTTGAGGTCAGAATAAGTTCCATCAATCTTGGCATGAACAGCCTTGAACTCATCTCCAATGTCCTTAGCAAATTTTCCTTGAGCTTCTAGGATTTGTTTGAACATAGATTCCGTGGTTGAATTTGGAACTTGAGCTTGAGAAGAGCTTCCTCTAGCTTGAGTAGGCTGGTTGCTTTGATAACCACCTTGTTGGTTGTTGTAGAGGGGCTTTTGCTGGTAGTTGTTTTGGTATTGAAAGTTGGGCTCTTTCCTATACCAAGTTCCATTGTTGTTGATAAAGCACACCTCTTCATGTCCTTCCAAACCATCAATCTTCTTGATCTCAGCAACCTGCTTTTGTTGCTGTTCCCCAACTGATTTCATCTGATCCAGCTTAGCTTTGTTGGCAAGAAGTAGGTCCAACTTCTCTTCCAAAGACTTGAGCTCTTTCTTGGTCTGCTGATCATCACTTCTGTTGACTCTATCATGATCCTCACTGTATACTGAGTCACTCTTGGCCATGTTCTCTATCAGCTCCTCTGCATCCACCTCGTTTCTGCCCAAGAAGAATCCATTGCTGGCTGTATCAAGTCTGTTTCTACACTGTGGTATAGCTCCCCTGTAGAAGGTACTCAACAAGCTTTCTTTGGAGAAGTCATGGTGTGGGCAATGAGCTTGGTAGCCTTTGAACCTCTCCCATGCTTCACTGAAACTTTCTAAGTTCCTCTGCTGAAACCCAGAGATCTCATTCCTGATCTTAGCTGTCCTGGAGATGGAGAAGAACTTGTCTAGAAAGGCTTCCTTGCACTCATCCCAAGTAGTGATAGAGTCGCTTGGGAGAGACTTCTCCCACTGTCTTGCCTTGTCTCCCAGAGAGAAAGGAAAGAGCCTGAGCTTCAAAGCATCTTCTGACACTCCATTGGTCTTGGACAAACCACAGTAGCTATCAAACTTGTCCAAGTGGTCAAAAGGATCTTCAGTAGCAAGACCATGATACTTGTTGTTCTCAATGGTGTTGAGCAGTCCTGACTTGATCTCAAAGTTGTTGTTCTCTACAGCAGGTGCTCTGATTCCCAACATATGACCATGAATGTGAGGGCGATCATAGGTTCCAATAGCGCGAGCTTGGCGCTGTGGGTGTTGTGGTCGAAGGTTGGCAGCTCCTTGACCATTTCCCTCTTGGGCAGCTTCCAAGGGGATCTCTCTATCTTGATTCGGGTTCTGATGGTGAGCCATATCAAAACCCAATCTGTTGAAATGAGCCTGTTGCTCCTCTTCTCTCCTTCTTCTTGTATTCTCTCTTTCCAAAGCCCGGATGTCTGATACCAGAGGAGTGAGGTTTGTAGTCCCTCTACTTCTCAAGTTCATACACCTGAAATGAAAAAGAAAGAGGAAAAAGCAGAGCCAATATCACAATAATAATAAAAATGACTTAGTCTCAAGCAAATGACTAAATCCCAATGTCAAAATCACAATAGAACTGGCTTTTCAGTTTATGCAAGTGGAGATCAATAGTGGTTCTACGACTTCGTTTTGGTTTGATAATTGGTCTCCTCTAGGAAGACTAATTGAGCTAACAGGAGAAAGAGGTTGTATAGCCCTAGGTATTCCTCTGCATACTACAGTGGAAAGAGCTATTCAGATGTATAGGAGCAGATTACACAGAGTTCCTGTTTTTCGGATGATAGAGCAGGAAGTAATGAAATTGAAAGAGAGAGGTATGAACTTGATGGAGGATGTGTGTTTATGGAAAAGGGAGAATGGGGATTTCAAATCAAATTTCATCACTGCGCAAACTTGGGATCTCATTAGAGTCCACTCTGTTAAGGTCCAATGGAGTAAAGGTATTTGGATAAAGGAAGCCACTCCAAAGTTTGCTTTTATTACTTGGATAGCAGTTCGTAACAGATTGGCGACAGGAGATAGAATCTTCAGATGGAATCCACAGGCGGTTGCAGTGTGTTGGCTCTGTAAGGAAGAGTTGGAAACGAGAGATCACTTGTTTTTTGATTGCAAATATTCAAAAGAAGTGTGGAGTGAGACTATTGGAAGCTTGGCAGGAAGTGTGTGCATTCATGGATGGGAGCGAGTGATGCAAGTGGTGGTGAATGGAGTGCAAGACAGACTCTCGACTTGTCTACTAAGATACTGTTTTCAAGCAGTAATATATGTGTTATGGATGGAGAGAAATACGAGAAGAGTTGGAGAACCTTTGAAGCCGGTTGGTTGCTTGATTGCAAGACTGGAAACAATGGTGAAAAACAGGATTACGTCTCTCAGGAAGAAAGAGGGGGCCAAGTATGTGCAAATGATGGAGATTTGGTTTGGGAGAAAATAAGCATCGGAGTTTGATTTTGAGATGTTTTTTTTATTAAGCAATTAGCAGTTTTTACACTGTAAACAAGTTTTTTTGAGATGAATAAAATTTAAAATTCTTTCAAAAAAAAAAAAAAAATCACAATAGAACTTGGCAACGGCGCCAATTTGATAACAGGACTTTTGAAGAGTCCCTAACCAAATGTTGTAGTGTAAAAGATTGTCGAACCAATCCTAAGTGATTCTAAAGCAAAGGGAATGCAAGACCATGCTTAATCTAAGTGCAATCAGGTTTTCAATGATGATATGAACTAGAACTATGCTAAAGTGCAATAAAGAAACAAGCTTTCAATCAATCTTGGACAATAGGACTCATGGGGCTAGGCATTTGACTTTAAGTGATTAAGATCCAATCTAAGGATGGCAAACTTTCAATCAATAACTTCCTTAAGTCTAGAACACTGAAATAAGCAAGCTCTATGGTCAAGAAGAATGCTCATTTGCTTTAATCAACTAGACACCAAAGGTCTTTGAGCCTAAAAGATCTAAGCAATCATTAAGGATGAGTCTACTAACTATCTAAACTCCCTTAACACAATGGTCTTTGTGTAAGGTAAGTTTAGAGCAAGCTCTACTTGGTTCAGACATTTCATCAAACACCTTGTGGGTGGGAAATGTCTAGAGCTCTAGAATAAAGAGGCCAACATTAATCTAGCATTAAGAGAAGTAGACAAGCAAGGAAACAAGAGATCTAACACTAAACACCCTTAGATCTTCACTTAATCACTCTAATCACCCTAGCCCATGAATCCAAAAGGTAACTACTCACTAATAGACATGAATAACCCAAAACCCATGGATGATTGAAGGTTAATCATGCTTAGTGGTCAAGATTGATTAATAATCACAAGAGATAGAGATGAAAAGAAGCTCAAGATTAAGTCTTTCACCAAAATAGCTAATGTGATTACAATGAAAACAAGATATCCCTCAAAATTAGGTCTAAAGGGTATTTATAGAAGTCTAAAAACGAGTTGGGTCAACCCAACAAACCTGGGTCAACCCAATTAAAAAAACAGTCTTTTTCGCCCGTAGCGACCTTGCATCCCGCTACAGTGGTCGCTACGTACGCTCGGGAGCCCTCCTAGCGACATGCTCTGGTCGCTACGGCTCTGGTCGCTACAGGGTTGATATGCCTCCAGTAGATTGATCATAACTCCTTCAATACAGATCCAAATGACTTGAAACCACCTCCATTAGAAAGCTAACTCAATTTACTTTGTCTTCCCAAAATTTGAGCTTCAAAAGATATCTTTAAGGCCTTCATCCATGTTCATCTTTCACCCTTTTGACTCAAAACCCCTCAAATGTCTCCAAAGTCACCAACAAGCATCTCCAATATCTGATAGAGACAAATGTAATGCAATGCAACCTAAATGCACTCTAAATGCATGCAAAGGAACAATATAAGGACTAGAATGAAGCTTAAAAACATGTAAATACACAAGATATCAGTTAGCCGTCTCAGTTTTGACCTGAGAGGCGTCTTGAGACCTGTCGTGGGGCGCAACGAGGACGTTGCGTTCTTTGAGAGGGGGTGAATTGTAACATCCCGAGTTGTGATATGTGAAAAGGCTTAAGAGAATTGATTTGGCTACCTATATCACCAAAGTTGACTTACCTTTTCCGTCACACATCCGTTTAGAACTCCAGAGTTAAGCGTGCTTGGGCTGGAGTAGTGAAAGGATGGGTGACCTATCGGGAAGTGATTCGCGATACCGTGTAAGTGAGGCCAAAACACGGGGGAAGGTCGGGTGGTGATTGCAGGGTCAGTAAACGATGATTTCGAGCCTTGAAAAATTAACGACCGACCGTCGGATGGGATGGGGCCCACGGGCCGAGAGAGCGGGCGTGGGTGGCCCATTAGCCGTGGGCGGTCGGGGCGTTACAGTCACACTTACGGAGATTTGAGGCCAGAGGACTTAAAACTAAACTCGTTCAGCGCTTCTAATTCCCGCGTTCTTGTCGAATTCGTCTGAAGGAACAACGTCCGCGATAATCTTCTCTTGACCACGCCAAAGAATCTGGTATAAAAGGTTTCGAACTTTTGTGTCAGTCCAACAGAGTATGAAAACAGTTCCTAAATGATATATATTCCTTAGTAACAAAGACTAAAAGTCAAAGAATCAATAGACAGCCCCCACTGGAAACTTGAATCACCCAAAAGATAAGAATGAAGCAACTTCCTAAAATAAGTTTCCATATTTGAAAGTACACAAACATGGGGTACTTTACATCGCTCAGACTAACCTTGTCAATGACTCCAAATTCTTTAGCTTTTGGTGCATCCATGTAATATGGCCTTCTCATCACGTTAGCCACAGTCTCCACGGACTAAATATCAAATTAGAACAATATTTAACTAGCCAAAAATCAAAGTTATGTAGCGAAAGAAATGTTTTCCACTTACATTGCCAGTGTGCTTTGATAGTAGTTCCACAAGTATATCCCTGTTTGTTATAACCTGCAATTACAACCAGGAACGTGATAAGACGCAATGAAACTCAGTTCTCCAACTCAAGGTTAATATTCTGAGCAAAATACTCAAGGGACAAGCTTGTGTCCCAATGATCAGAGATATGTATCAGCAAAAAAAAAAACATCATGAAAATATCTCAGTTTAGATATGATTTCCCGGATTCGAAGTGTACAGAAGGAACATCAAACCTCTTTGGCACGAATCAGGACATCACTAGCAGGCATCAAACCAGAAGAAGGCACACGAGGTTGCTGGATCATTGCTGCAACAATATTGGTTCGAAACATCTGAGAATACCCTCGTAATTAAAAGTGAGCAAATCAACTTGACCAGAGTGCAGTCATTGTTTTTTTCTTCTTTACCTTTGGAATGTGGCATCATAAATCGTTTACCCTTTGTTCCCGCGGAAAGCAACAGACATGCGTGACCTATCGCTGCTCCCACACAGACTGTATGTACCTGCACAAGAAAGGACCAAACCTGCTCACACAAAACCACTCCGGAGGGCAAATATTATCTTGACATCTGTTCAAGTCGTTTCCTTCATCACAGTTTAATTACTTACACGTTTGCATTTCAAGAGAAGTCCACCAATAAAACAAACGACGTTACCTCGTTTTTAAGTTGCATCAAAGAATCATAGATCGCAAAACCTTCTGATTCCATTCCAACCTGTTCAGATGCACCAATATTAGATACACTGAGAGAAAAAGGTCTTTAAAAAACATTCACAAAACAGTTCAAAAACTCACCGTCTCTCCATCGTCGCGAGTGGTCCCTGTGGAGTTGATGTAAATATATATAGGTTCCTTCGGATCGAGCCACTGAAGATACATTAGCTCAGCGACAATAAGCTCTGTAACCGCCGGCACCAGCTGAAAAAAAAAAAAAGTGCAGTCTCACTCTACACAGTCCCCCCCACCACTAAGAATCCAACATAAAATGCAGAGCTTACAGGCATTCCAATGTAAACAATTCTCCCGTCAAGAAGCATAGATGGCAAATCTGGTGGAGGAGTTCTTGGTCGATGCTCGTTATAAGCCACTGATCTCTCAACCTAAAATTCCAGCCAACAGATTGATTCTCTCTGTCAGCATATACGACGTAACAGTGATTGCCTAGAATCTAGTTATATTAAGGATCGGAATTGGATGGGGCGAGCTCTCACCTGAGCAGGAGAAGACATAAGCTGAGGCGAATCGAAGATGTCGAGATACGGCGGCGTATCGGAGTTTACAGGCCGGTTGAGAAGCTTCTCAGGAGATTTAGCGGCGACGGAAGCGAGCGTCGAGAGAAAAGGATCGTTCGGGTTCATAGGAGGCATAGGGATTTTGGCAGATGCTTTGGCGCGAAAGCTCTTCAAGTTTCTTCTCCCGGGTGAATTCGAAGATTGGTGAGAAGTATAAGAAGAAAAATAAGAAGAAGGGCGTGTAAGCAGAGAATTCATGGATGCTTGTAAGCAAGTCGCCATGGTGAAAGCTCTCTTATTCACGGAAGCTCGAGTGAATGGACTGGTTGAAGAAGAGAAACCAGACGATGGATCCGGCTTACGGGTCGACCGGTTTTTGATTGGTTCGGGTGATAAACGCTCCATTACTGGACCCCCGGCCCAGGCCCAATAACTTTGAACGAGACATGTTGGTAGTTCAAAATGATTATCAAACGCTGTATAAAACGATACAAACGTTTTCCAAGTAACCACAATCTATAAAAATAGCTTTTTTTTCAGAGGTTCGGTTCATTGCAAAGAGACACAATAACAGACCAACTAAAGTTTTGAAATAGAACACACATTATTATCGTTAATCGTTCATTCGAGATACAACTCAACTCCAAATCAGATTATTATAGTGGACGGTAGACCCTGAGAAGAAGCACGAGTCGATTTGGATACGGCGGTCTTCTATTCCCGGTCACCAGCTTTCCTTTTTAATCAGATCTCACCTGCGAAACAAAATTTGTCACACTGTTAAGTGATGAAGACATGATGATGACACAAAGACAGACTACAACGACCCTCAATTCTCTGGCATTTCTCTTCATTTGGTTGATGGAAGAGAGAAACCATGTATGAAAATATTACTTAGAGCAGCTACTTAATAAAGCAAGGTTCATCTGTTTTTGAACTTACGGATGGAACTGGAGAATTTGATCTTGATCTCGACCGGGACCTGCAACAAAACCAAAACAAAAAAAAACTTGTTAATGAGTCGTCTTGACAAAGCATTTTTTTACTGACCATCTCCCATCTGGTCTGGGGAGTTTTAAATGTCCTAGGAAAGAACTAAACATAGATTCGAGCATGCACAACGAAGAAAATAAAAAAGAAGAAACGTTGGGAATAAGAGGACTCGTAGGCCAAATGTTGCCAGCCTACTGCTGATACGCCCTGTGTATATCATAAGCAGCAAGTCCTAAGATCCATCTAGATGACCCATCAAGTCCCTAAGTTCCAGTCCCCAGCTCGCCACAGTGAGCCAGATCTAGAAAACAAACAAGCCAATAAATTTGAAATCACAGTATATGATCAAGGGACAGGCCTCAGATATCCATATTCACATCAAGTCCCTAAGTTTTCACAAAATTATAGAACAGACGAATTCAGATAAGGTAGAGGCTGTTCAGCATTAAGTCTGGATATAAAGCTGATAAGTAAAAGCATATCTGAAGGAAAACATCTAGAAGAGAATGACACAAAAAGAAAAGAAATCATTTAAGAAGACATGGCTTCTTATCGATGAAATCATTTTCCTCCATACCATAGTTAATGTGGCATAGAAAATTTCATAATAGGCTGATCACATCATCAAGGACCGACTACGAAGACTAGTCCCACCAACACAGAGTTACGCGGGAGAAAAGGGTCAAAAAAATTCAAATGGGTATTACAAACAAAGAAGTTACTTTGTTTGTAAGTGGGGTCAAGTCAGTTCAATAAGCAAGGAACTAGCTAGCACTATATTCATGGAAAGCTACAAACATCTGTAATGATGGTATAAATGTAATATCCATACCTTGAGACTGAGCTACGCGGCGTTGGAGAACGAGAAAGAGGAGTTCGAGAACGGGCAGATCTCGATTTAGCAGGTGATACACTGCGTTGCACTTTGAAGTCAGTCAATACTCATAAATAAGTTGCAGTATTAACGGCCTCTTTCATGGAGAAGGATACTGAAAACTGACCTTCTGCTACTATAGCTATAGCTTCGACTCCTGCTTCTTCTAGAATAGTATGGGCTGCGACTCATACTCCTCGACTCATATTCTCTCACCTGAACAATCAGAGATGAACGAATGAATGTATATTCACCATTCATTTATTAACAAAATACAAAGAAGGCAACACCGCATACCCGTATATAAGCTCTAGAGAAAGCATTTCGAAACTCAGAATCATCAAGCTTCCGTATCTGTTACAACCAGAAAAAAATGAAGGGAGCATCAAAGACCTTGACAGTAGTCTCAAAGAAGATAAATTCGGTGCAGCGCCTTGAGAAACCAAAGAATCAATGCGACGACCATGTTAAGGCATGAGTACAAAAACTTACAGCATACTTCATATCATCATAGTTGCTATAATCCACAACCCCAGACATGCCTAGGAACCCCAAAAAAAACAAAATAAAAACATGTTAAAAGTGAGTCTTCTTTTGAGTTCTGATGCTTAAAAACTAACTCTTCAAATGAATAGATCTATTCTCATACGCAAATACTAAATTGCTAATAATCTAACTTGAGAATGTGGACTCACCTCCACGGTCGCGAAAAACTTCAGAAAAACAGACATCTCCAGCTTTGCGCATGTGGTCCTTAATAACAAACACATAAACAGCAAAGATATAGCATCAGTTCAGAACAAAATAGAATACAACATGAACTACGGAAGTAATAACATAACATGAAATCTATATTACCTTAAGGTCCTGCCAGGAAGCAGACGACGGCAATCCCGTCACAAGCACTGTATGTTTACAGAAAGGTGGTAAAATGAGTTTCTTCAGAATGTTAAAAAAAAGAAGTAAAAACTGATAAGAAGACTAATACAAACCACGATAGTCGGAACGTCTAGAAGGTGCACGGCTCCCACTGTAGCTGCTGCTGTACCTATCCACCGATGATGATGAACCTCTACGACCACCATGTGCAATCTCAACCTACAACATCACACAAAATTTAGCATCTCTTCATAAAATCATAAGAAGGTCTAAGAAAAAGGATGTTGTTAAACTAACCCGAAGTCGACATCCATCAAAGTCATACCCATCCCGTCCATAAATAGCATCATCTGCATCACGAGGATCTTCGTACTGCATCAACAACAAACTCTTTAGTCACACAAGTAATTAACAAGAAGAAAATATTAGATCCCCTTAGCTCCTATATGAATCACACATATACCTCGACAAAAGCATAACCGGGAGGTCTCGGTGGAATCTTCAAATCAATGTCCACAATGGGTCCATACTACAGGGAAGATACAATTTTATTATTGAGAGTACGTACGTTCAGATCCTAATTGAGTTCGAGCAGAAAAATAAAACAAACAGAGAAGCTTGTTATTAGAAAAAAAAAAACCTTGTAGAAGAGATCTTCAACTTCTCTCATGCGAATATCACCAGGCAAGTTCCCAACGTAGATCGTACGATTCCATCGGCTGCTGCTACTCATCTGTGACCAGTCACACACAGTAGGTACCACAAATTAGGAATTTCAACAGAAAAAATATTTTAGAAAAATATATATTTGAAACTTACATTTGCTTTGCTTGCAGGGAGAGAGAGACGCACGAAGAGGAGGAAGCGAGAAAGCGTTAGATTGTTCTGGAAACAAGACAAGTACCCCACCCAGAAGCGTGTTTTTAAACGTAAGTTGATTCCGTCTTCTGTTGTCACGTGTAAAGTTGTTTCCTACATCCAAACTCTCTACGCCGTTCGATTAACTTTCTCGACAGTGATAAAGAGATTGTTGTAATAAGCCCATTAACGACTTATGGGTGCTCGTATCAGCCCAAAACGCCCATAACTCAGTTTTGGTCGGATTCGGACCAGCTTCGTTTCCTAGGTTATCTTAAAACACAGTCGTTTTAGTAGAAAAGAGGAACAACACTAGATCGGAATTTCACGCAGAGAAACACTCTCTCTCTCTCGGTCCGGAATCGCATCCCATCTCTCTCTCTCTCTCTCTCTCTCTCTCTCTCTCTCTCTCTCTCTCAGGTAAGTTTTATGTTCGGTTTCGAATACACTTATGATGATGATATACTGTCCGATTACTTGTTAGGGTTATCAGTTATGTTCGGACAATCTCCGTCGTTCATCAACAACTTCCATTGTTCACTTTTGCCAGGTTGTTTTCCAGCTGCATCGACCAAATCTCATAAACTTACCAAAAGAAATAACCTCTCATCATCCAACATGTTCAAGAAGTAAAGAATCTCTCTTTCCTATTGGACTAACCTTTTTTTTCTTTTTAAATCTTTTTGATGAGGACAATAGCTTTTGTGAGGAATGTAAACCTTTTCAGTCAATGCTTTGTTCAGTTATTGGCTAGTATTTACTTGTAGACACAACATCGTTTCTACCTAGGCCTTCTCATACAATAGCTTAGAATAATCAAATATCTTGAAGTTGTTGTTAGTCTTGTTTTAGTGATACAGGCCTTTAGATTAGATCTCTTTGAGATTATCATTATGTCTACAAGGTGTTGTTATTAATGTTCAATTATTTTTTAATCTCAGGTTTTCAATGGAGGAGGTTTCATCGCAAAACCAAGTAAAGGCTTCTGTCCAACGTAGGATTCGCCAGAGTATTCAAGAAGAGGTATATACTTGTTGGTACTATCCCTTCTTAAAACTCGTTATGATTATGTGTAGCTTGTTGGATGTAAAGATGTTAAAATCTAATGTTGCAGTACCCGGGACTTGAAACGGTGTTGGAAGATCTACTTCCCAAAAAGTCTCCTCTCATTGTAGTCAAGTGGTTCGTAATAACTACTAACACACCTCATATCATATTATCAGTTCTACGTTTTATCAACTTTCTTTCTCCACTTGCTGTATTCCTGACTATATTTTTTTTTTCTCGTGCAGCCCAAACCATCTGACGCTAGTTGTTGTCAACAATGTCCCTCTCTTCTTCTGTATCCGTGATGGGCCATACATGCCAACTCTGCGTCTTCTTCATCAGTGTAAGCTCATTCTTTACCTTTTATCATAGTGCTAAGGTTTTTGGCATTGGCTGTTACCGGAAGAGTTAAACTATCTTCTTGAAAACACTGCGTCCCTTTTATCTTTCACATAGAAAGAAACTTCGATTTTTATCAAGTTAGCGGAGAATGTCACTGTGGCAGCAGTTGAAAGTTTGGAGTTTTTTTTGTTGCAGACCCAAATATAATGAAGAGGTTTCAAGTTGATAGAGGTGCTATAAAGTTTGTTTTCTCTGGTGCCAACATAATGTGTCCTGGTCTCACATCTCCTGGAGGTGTTCTGGATGAAGAAGTTGAGGCAGAAAGGCCTGTGGTATGTACACACACACACACACACACACACACTCTTTCTTGGTGTGCTATTTTGTTTGTTTCTGGTTGATCTGAAACCATATGAGTTTGTATTGTGTTTAGGCTATATATGCAGAAGGAAAGCAGCATGCCTTAGCAATAGGCTTCACCAAAATGTCAGCCAAGGACATGTAAGTTATATTCCCTTCTCACTCAGTGCCATACTCAAATCACAACTGGAACATAGGAATCATGATTTGGCCGTGTTGGTACATCTCTTATTTGGTTTTGTTATGTGTTTTTGTTGACAGTAAGAGCATCAACAAAGGAATCGGAGTGGACAACATGCATTACCTCAACGACGGTCTCTGGAAGGTACTAACTCCCTCCTGCATCGAGTCGATTAAAGGATTTATTGAGATAAAGTTTTATAGAACTTGTTACTTGATGTTGACTGCAGATGGAACGACTAGATTGAGGAACGAAGTCAAATGTCGTGTGAATCAATCATTCTGGAGGAGATCTCCTTTTTTATGTCTCTAAACTTTTATGGAGCTTTTGTCTGGATCTCAACCTTAGTCATCTGTTTTCAAATATTTGATGTTTTGTTTTTTTACGAGAACAACATCAACCTTAGCTAAGGTTATACAGTTTCCCAATATTTTACTAGCTCCGTATTAACCATGGCTTTAATTAACGTCTTTTAAACATATCAAGTTATTGAAGAAACAGTACAAGTATTATGATTGACACATAAATAGGAATATAATGTGCCTAGTGCCTACTAATTAGTTATTAGCGGTGTTGTACAAAAGTACTAACATTTCAATGTGATTGCACATCATGACAACATTTTATTTTACTTAGGGGGTGTTAGTGGGAAACTAATTCACGTTGATTTCAAAAGTCTATGGAATTTAACTTTTGTAAAGATTTTCACTGATTCTAACAATATGTCTTCTTGTATTTATAAAATCCATATACTTTTTGTCTTGATTGTCGATGAAATATTGAGATTCATATTAACTTCTGGTTACCACAATTTATATATTTTCCATATAATATATTCAAAATAAGGTAAGTCTATGGTCGTCAATTATTTTGTGCCTTCCATCCATCTTTTAGAGTTTGCAGGTACTACAAATCTCTCTTTTTTATGATCTCTTTCTCTGTTTTTAATCTTTTTATCATAATATCATGTATTCAATTGGTTTGGTTGTGATTTGTGCTGCTTTGAAGTTACGTTTGGTTTTGTTATTTGATTTTTTCTGCAAATTAATACCAACATATGTTCCAAGCTATAATCATAAAATATTTGTATCACAAAATGTCTTCGCAACTTTGATTTTGAATTTATGTATGTGGATTTATCATTTTGATCAGCTATTGTGTGATGTGGAATGTCTTTCACAGTTTTTCTATGAAAAAACAAAATTCTGGGTAACTAAAAAACTAATTTCTTCACATATGCTTTGTTGACTGTTTTTGTAAAAGTGAAACTGAAAAAACAATGTCTCTCACTTGTCGAATATGCTCATTTGATAAAGAGATGTTGGTTTTGTTATCTCAACTTTGAGAATACAAGGGTTAACTCTAGTATTTTAAGAATCATGATTAATGACTTAAAATGTAAAAAATCATTGTGCCAATAACACCATAGTTTAGTAGAATTACAAAATCAGAAAATACTCAACTTTTTGAATAACAAATGATTTTAAATTGATTTACAAAATCATTATCCCAATAACAAAAGATTTATATGGAATTATAAATTCACCACACCAATAACAAAAGACTTTTTAGAACTTTAAGAATTATGTTACCAATAACAATAGAATCTTAAAATTCTTCAAATCTTTACAAATTAGTCTCCCACTAACCCCTCCTTAATTTTCTCATCGTACCATTTTCCAAACTAAACTAAACACAATTAACTAACTTAACCCAAATATTTGGCACTCGTCTTTAACTCAGCAGCTCACTTTTTTGAGGTTTTGGCCTGACCTCAATCCCATCAATTACAATCCCACCCTTCAGCTGATACCCTTTCACTTCGGTTAGACTCATCACAACCTCCTTGTCCTCGTCACCTTCTGGTCCTGTCTCGAACTCTCCTAGCCTATCTCCATCCACCCGTCTTCTCGCATCTCAGGCTCCCTCCGATAATATCCGAAAATTACGTCCTTCTTGGCCATTTGCTGTTTCTTGTTTTCCAAGCAACTTAGATAACTCATCTTTGTTTTCTTCTCACCATTTCTCACTTTTATCCAAGTCTCGGCCGGAACTAAGTCTAGTCCATATGCTCGTTCTGTCACCTTCATAATAAGATAAGCTCCATAAGTCGTGCTCGGTGATAGAGCTCCGGTTTGGATTTTTCCAATGATTTCTAACCAGTCCGTCATTATAAGTCGGACCCCTTCCGAAAATCTAATACAATTTTAGAAAAATAAAATTTAAATATAATTATACCAAGTATACAACTTGCTTATTTAATATAGTTTTAAAAAAAATTTAAAAGTTGACCTTGAATCTGATCGATGGCTCCAAGACCAGTAATGTCGTTGATCGCTCCAAGTTATGGAAAGATCTCTTGCCGACAGAACATACGATATCTTCCCTGTCAGCTTCTCGATCTTGAATATCTAAAGATCAAAACATACCTAAGCTTAAGAAAAGCTCTTTTTTGTTATTGTACCAAGGGGGGTGAATGATGGATGAACCTTTCTGCCATTATCGATGAGAACTGATTCACAGAGACATCGATAGAGCTCCTTTTTGGATGAGAAACTCTTATGAGTCGAGCTAGAGATGAATCGGCTGTACTCGGAAGGTAGAAACTTCTCCCAGACAAAATCAGAGTCTCCGGCGAGCCGGAAAACAGAGGAAACGGACGCCGAGGAGAACGTGTCGGCCGGAGTTGTGAAGGAGAGTATATTCGCCACGCATGATTCTGGTAACATCATCATCATCATCCTTTCTTCAGTCTTCGATGTTGAAAAATAGAGAATAGTATTATCGGTTGGCTCTGTTTCTCAAGTTTTTCTACATGTGTTTTGTGTGTTCTAGACGTAGATGGTGACCGATTAATCATACTATATAATATTAGCAAATGCTTTGCCGTCTTTTAGCAAGTGTCCATTTTGGTTTGACTCAGTGGCCTATTTTCTTAAAATTTGAAATATTATTTTCTTACTTTTCATGGAAGACAAAAAGGTTTGGTGGTTTTTGGTCAAGAAAAGATGATGTTTGTTATATATGAAATAAAATAATTTTGATTAAACATGATATTTATTGTGTTTTGGTCAACAAAATTTTTAGTATAAAAAGAAAAATAAGTTTTTTTAAAACATAGTACTTGTGGTGTTTTGGATAAGCTAAAATTTTTAAAATATTATTTTTTGTTAGCGAGATGTTTTTCTTTTAATATTTTTGTCAATGAGAAGATAAATTTGTTTAAAAGATAGTATTTGTTAGCTTCAATTGGTGATCACAATTTAAAAAAAAGAAAAATGATAAATTGTTGTTCCTTCACATTGTTACCAATTAAGTCGAATGTTTTGTCAAATTTTTAATAAATAAGTTTCACTATATTCATCTATTTTTCCCATAAACGTGAGAATTCTTGAACAAATATTTTCTCCTCTAATCTTGATGAAGAACAAGTGGAAAACTCTTTATTCAATTTTTTTCAATTCAATTCAATAAATGAATTTTTCTTCAACTATGTTTTCATTCATTTCATTTTTCAATCTTGACAAAGAACAATCGAACCCGTAATGTTTTGGTTTATGTCATTCTTCAAAGTGCAACTATCTACCAGCTTTTTAGTTTTTATCCAATAAACATCTCTTTCTAAGCTATTCATCTCTTTACGGTTTACATATATCTTATTCTCTGAAAAGATAGTCTGTGTTCTATATTTCAGGTTTTTATTTTATATATTTTAATTTATTTTAGATTTTATATTTTATATCTACACAAAAATACAAACTGCATTTTTTTAAATTTTTACATCAGATACAAAGGCTGCACACAAAAATACATCATGATTCTTTATTTAGAATGGATTACCATGTAAAATCCTCTAAGCAACAAAGAAACAAACTCATAAACAGAAATGTAGCAACATAAGATAATACTACAATAAAATTTAACAAGCAATATCAATAAATAAAAAAACAACAATAATGGTTAAACAAAATAAAGCATAATAACAATGAAAATCTTGAAACTTACTAAAAAAGGAGAATCTGTCTCCACAACTTTTGTAGATGAAGACTTATCAGAATTTTCAATAACAAGGTTTTAATTACATAATTATGTTAGGCAAAAATTTCCTATAATATATTTTCTACACATGCAAATGTGCAGCAAATCTCCAAAAATTACCAGTTTTAAAATGTCCATACTTTTGTCTCGTGGGAATCTTAACTTTTATCTCATTATAAATTTTTATTTTTATCTTAATAACTTTATCTTGTTTTCAAACCAGTAGAATCGAAATTACATTAAAGAATCACGAGGTTAATAAGAATGAAAAAGTAAAGATGTTTATGAAATATCATTAAAAAGGGTATAAAGGAGCTTTTTGGTTGAATCACTCTAATTTTTTCTTTGTTTGATAGTGTGTTTAACTTCACATGACATGAAACTTTATTTTTATCCTATTGTGATGTGATTTTTCATTGATGATCTCGATTTCCTTTAAGATTTCCATTATGTTGTTTCTTCGGTCTAATCTCGTCTCAGTTGATGACATATCTTACAAAGTGTTCAACACAAATCCAAAATTTTCCAGTTTTAAGTTGTGTATATCTTCTTTCTTGGTAACTTTGGTTTTATTCAAAAGTTACAGGTCTTAGTTTATATCATTTCAATTTGTTTTAAATTTATACTTTATATTTACATAAATTATAAACAAAAGCTTTTTTGCATCAAACATAAAACGCACAAAAAATACATCATTATTTTTCTATAACTGCAGTAAGTAAAAAAAGCAGTAACAAAATGATGTTATAAGAGGATGTGAATACTACATTTGACACAATTTCTGTAGAGTAAGTGAGACCAACCATATGTTTTGCAAATGGTATGAGTGTTGCAAGAATCACGTAAACCTTCACTAGTAAAATACTCAGCATTAACAAGAATTCATGATCTGCTGAAAAAATCGTTTTTGTTTACTTGCCAAGAAAAAAATACATATTAAATTTAAATAAAAATTTGATCAATGGACTGACATTTTATTGCGGCCATTGAATATATATTTAGGTCGATTTCATTCTTCCAATCTTTAATATGAAGGAATAAAAAAATCAGAACTAGAAGAATAGAAAATATAAATTCACATTCCAAAAAATCAAAAAAAAAAGAGAAAATTATTCTAGGTAAAGATAAGAATATGACAAGAACAATGAAAAAAAAGTCAAATAGTTATTTGTCAAATTATTCTTTAAAGGCCGGAACTAACCCTACAATTTTTTAGTTGAAGATGTTAAAAATGCACGCTATAATAATATTCAGAAGAATTATAAAAATTACTATTTTATATTTTTAAAAAATTTGATTTTATTAATCAATATTTAGAATAATGTCTGTTATTAGGAAATATCTTGGAGTAACTGTTATATTTTTCTTTTAAGACAAAACAAAATAGTTAGAGATGTTTATATCCTAGACGAGTGACTGTGTGAGTGGCAGTTTAACTCAATGAGTGGGATGTAAAGTAAAAATAGCCAACCCAAAATTGGTTGATCAAAAAAAAAAAAAGCCAACCCAAAATTGAGCCGCTTCTTATATTATTTAAAGTAGTTGCACAAATACTAACTTTTTCTGTTAAAATTGTTACATTTACAGATATTTCACTGATTCTGCTGTTCCATTTGATTGAAAATTATAAAAATTTCTTGTAGACTCTTTTTATTTTTCAAAAGTAATACTATATTTTCTCCTTTGTGATATATTTTTTTCTAATTTGAAATCAGATGTAAAAATTATACTTAAACCGTAACGAACCGAGAAATTGGCGCTTTATACTCCGCTTGCTTCTTTCAAAACAGAGCTAACGAACTAGCTGCTGAGCAAAGGAGAGCCTGTTTAATGGAAATCGAGAGGAAGCTCCTACGCCTCCTCCACGGCCACAGCACTCGAACCCGTTTACCCGAGATCCACGCCCATCTCCTCCGCCACTTCCTCCACGGTTCCAACCTCCTCCTCGCCCACTTCATCTCCATCTGCGGATCCCTCCGCAACTCCGACTACGCCTCCCGCGTCTTCGCCCACATCCAAAACCCTAACGTCCTCGTCTTCAACGCCGTCATCAAATGCTACTCCCTCGTCGGCCCTCCTCTAAACTCCCTCTCTTTCTTCTCCTCCATGAAATCCCGCGGCATCTGGGCCGACGAGTACACCTACGCGCCTCTCCTCAAATCCTGCTCCTCTCTTCCCGATCTTCGGTTCGGGGAGTGCGTCCACGGAGAGGTTGTTAGAACCGGGCTGCACCGTCTCGGTAAGATCCGGATCGGGGTCGTGGAGCTTTACGCTTCGAGCGGGAGGATGGGTGATGCGCGGAAGGTGTTCGACGAAATGCCTGAGAGAAATGTCGTCGTTTTCTTCTCACCATTTCCCACTTTTATCCAAGTCTCGGCGGGAACTAGGTCTAGTCCATATGCTCGTTTAGTCACTTTCATAATAAGATAAGCTCCGTAGCTCGTGCTCGGAGATAGAGCTCCGGTTTGGATTTTTCCAATGATTTCTAACCAGTCCGTCATTATAAGTCGGACCCCTTCCGAAAATCTAATACAATTTTAGAAAAATAAAATTTAAATATAATTATACCAAGTATACAACTTGCTTATTTAATATAGTTTTAAAAAAAATTTAAAAGTTGACCTTGAATCTGATCGAGGGCTCCAAGACCAGTAATGTCGTTGATCGCTCCAAGTTATGGAAAGATCTCTTGCCGACAGAACATACGATATCTTCCCTGTCAGCTTCTCGATCTTGAATATCTAAAGATCAAAACATACCTAAGCTTAAGAAAAGCTCTTTTTTGTTATTGTACCAAGGGGGATGAATGATGGATGAACCTTTCTGCCATTATCGATGAGAACTGATTCACAGAGACATCGATAGAGCTCCTTTTTGGATGAGAAACTCTTATGAGTCGAGCTAGAGATGAATCGTCTGTACTCGGAAGTCGGAAGGTAGAAA
This sequence comes from Raphanus sativus, assembly GCF_000801105.2. Lineage (NCBI taxonomy): Eukaryota > Viridiplantae > Streptophyta > Magnoliopsida > Brassicales > Brassicaceae > Raphanus > Raphanus sativus. Next base: position 2,865,114 of record NC_079511.1, on the reverse strand, counting down.
CTTCTCCCAAACGAAATCAGAGTCTCCCGCGACCCGGAAAACAGAGGAAACAGACGCCGAGGAGAACGTGTCGGCAGGAGTTGTGAAGGAGAGTATATTCGCCACGCATGATTCTGGTAACATCATCATCATCATCCTTTCTTCGATCTTCAATGTTGAAAAATAGAGAATAGTATATCGGTTGGCTCTGTTCCTCAAGTTTCTTTTCTACATGTGTTTTGTGTGTTCTAGACGCAAACGGTGACCGATTATTCATACTATATATAATATTAGCAAATGCTTTGGCGTCTTTTAGCAAGTGTCCATTTTGGTTTGACTCAGTGGCCTATTTTCTTAAAATTTGAAATATTATTTTCTTACTTTTCATGGAAGACAAAAAGGTTTGGTGGTTTTTGGTCAAGAAAAGATGATGTTTGTTATATATGAAATAAAATAATTTTGATTAAACATATATTTATTGTGGTTAAATAAAATAAAGCAAAATCTTGAAAGTTATAACAAAAAGAGAATCTGTCTGCGCAATTTTTGTAGATGAAGATTTATCAGAACTTTCAACAACAAGGTTTTTAAACACTATTACATTCAAAACTAAAGTAAATACTCTTTACAATCAAGATGAAAAAAAACGGAGAATGAAGGTTGAAGAGATGAGCTATTCTTGTTTTCAAATCAGTAGAATCGAAATTACCTTAAAGAATCATGAAGTTAGTAAGAATGAAAAGTGAAGATGCTTATGAAATATCATTAAAAAGGTATAGAGGAGCTCTTTGCTTGAATCACTCTGATTTTTTCTTTGTTTGATAGTGTGTTTAACTTCACATGGCATGAAACTTTATTTTCATCCAATTGTGATATGATTTTTCAATGATAATCTTGATCTCCTTTAAGATTTTTATTATGTTCTAAACTCGTCTTAATGACATTTTGCAAAGTGTTCAACACAAATCCAAAATTTCTCAGTTTTAAATTGTGTACATCTTCTTCCTTGGTAACTTTGGCTTTTATCCAAAAGTCACAAGTTTTATTATCATTTTAATTTGTTTTAAGTTTATACTTTATATCTACATAAAGTATAAACAAAAGCTTTTATTTTATTTTTGCATCAGACATAAAACGCACAAAAAATACATCATTATTTTTCTATCTAGAAAGATTTATCATAACTTTATGTTGAAATCCTCTAAGCAATACATAAATGTAAGTGATATACATATAATCTACCTCAAATCAGAAATGTAATAAAGTAAACCAGTCGTTCAAGAGAAGCAGCACAATGGCATATAAAAGAATGCAGAAAGTAAACAAAGCAGTAACGAAATGATGCTATAAGAGAATGCAAATACTACATTTGACACAAATTCTACAGAGTAAGTGAGAGAAACCATACGTTTTGCAAGTGATATAAGTGTCTCAAGAATGACAGAAACCTTCACTAGTCAAATACATAGCAGTAACAACAAGTCATGATCTAGAGGCGAGATCGTTTTCAAGTTGATTCCACTTTTCAACAATGGAGGCTTCGTCCCTGTGCACTGAAAGATGCAAATCGAAATGTAAGTGGACACACATAAATCTAACTGCAAGAAATGTATTCAATCAAACCAGTTGTTTAGGAGGATGAGGACAGTGGCATATACCTCAGAGACTCCAATGTTATTTGCTAGCCTTTTCACATGAAGGTTAACATTATATATCTCTTGAATAACAGAAGCAGAGATTAGCACACATAATTCTTTTGTGGACTAAGAGAAATGAGTCAATCGACAGAAAAATAAGAGATTGGAACAAACAAGTTTCAATGTTCATAAAATCAATCGCATCGGAAGAAGAATCATAGATTAGGACAAATGAGTTTACTAAGACACACATATAGATATAATCAACACAAGTACATAATCAAAATCAGCGATTAGAACAAACAAATTTCACTGTTCAGACTATGAAACACGTATATAATCGAAGCAGAGATGAGGACAAATGCAATTCATTGTTTAGACTGAGACAAGTATAGAATCAGTCGAGAAGAATCTGAGATTATCACAATCAAATTAGAATCAATGTATCAAAAAAAAAGACAAAGAAGAGCGGAGAAGGAGCTGTAAAAGATCCTGCTAATGGCGCGCGAGAGAGAGCAATATTATTGGGGAGTCCTCAATACAAAGTCCCTAAAAATATATGTGTAAGTATATATTATATATGCGAGTGTAATTGTGGGTTAAGGACTTTATGGAAACTAAAGCCGAAAGTTCCTTATTTACACATATTTTTTTTTTAAAGACTCTAGTGCAAAGACACCAATAATGTTGGTCTAATGTACGCATATAAATATATTCTTCTTCTGACCAAAAAAATGAATATATTCTTCCTTTAGTGGGCCCACAGCATAAACTAATATTTTTATAGATATTTTTTTGATAGAGCATAAAATAATAGTTATTTGTCAAATTTAACAAAAAAAGATAAAAATAGTTATATGTCAAATTATACATGTACACCTACAAATGATCTATAAATTATACATACATATGATTATAACTTATGTGTATATATATTCAATGACCGCAATAAAATGTCAGTCCACTGATTAAATTTTCATTTAAATATAATATGTATTTTCTTCTTGGCAAGTAAACAAAAACAAACAAATTTTCAAAGAAAAATATGAATGAATAAAAAGTGAGAACTAGAAGAATATAAAATATAAATTCACATTCCAAAAAAAAAAATTATCATAGATAAATATAAGAAGATGACAAGAAGAATGAAAGAAAATTGTAGCATAATAAATTTAGGAAACTATTACTATTGAAGTATTTGGGTAAATGAAAGGATCACAAATAAATATTCAAAACCAATATAAAATGAATTAAGGTCAAGAGAACAATTTTTATAGCTAATATGTTAAATGATCTATTTAAATATATAAATAGAAATCCTCAATGTAAATATTTAGGGGGACATGGACAAAGAAGACCAATAAACATGAAATTGTTGACTATCAGCTCCTAGAGAAAAGAGAAAAGAGAAAAGAGAGAAAAGAGAGAAAAGGAGATCTGTATCGGAACGGCGGTCGGCCGGCGCATGAACATCTGTGCCGCTACCGTTTCCTTTTCCCTTCCGTCAAGTGTTTTCTTTTTGCCTCTTCTTCATCGCTTCGGACAGATCGCCTTGTTTGAGCTCTGGTCTGAAGCCACTCCGGTGGTTTTCATCTGGAGGGAAGACGCGTTCGGGGGGAGTATCGTGTTTAAGAAGATCGGTTTGCATGTTTAAGGTTTTAGTCCGGGGGATGGAGGCTTCCATAGATCCGTCGACGCCGGTTCTTCTCCGGGAGGTGAAGACTTCGTTAGCTTCGCCGCCGCCGATTCAAGTCGCCGGGAAAAGGAAGATTTCTCAGATCCGTCTTCGCCGGTCTTTGGCTTCGAAGGGTGGAGGCTCATAGAGCTCTACGCTGTCGTCGTGAAACCCTTAATCTTTTGGGCTTTGGTTACTTAGGTTGGCTTCGTTGGAAGCGGTGTGGTGGTTCGTGTCATAAGGGTTTGCTCGCGTAAGGGTTGAGGAGTTCTCGGTTGAAGATGAGGCTCTACCTTGGCGGCGACAATGACAATAGGAGGAAATTGAAGGTTGTGAGTCTCGGGCTTAAAATTGGCCAGTAAGTGGCATCCGTGGATGGGAGTTTCAAGCTTTCGGTTAGTCCGATAATGCTCTCTGTGACAAGATTGACGGTGGAATGCCGGTCAGGTCACCGTGGAACCGCCGGGAAAAGACAAGATCAAGATGAGAGACACGTGCTCTCGTTTAGAGTAGTGTCGGTGATGAGGTTATTGGGCTTTGGCCCAGTTTCTTGGTTTGTTGGGTGTAGTAGTGAGTCGGACCGTGGACCTTTTTGTATGAACTATGAGCTTTGCCCTTTTCTTTTTAATAATAAAAAGATCCTTGACGGAAGAAAAAAAACATGAAATTGTTACTACTTTATCATTAGTTGGTCAGTTTGAGTTTGAATTTTGGTACAAGTGGTTATTTGAAAGGTATTCCAAAACATTTTTCAGTTTAAAACTCGGATTAAATAGTGTGGTAATCAATCTATTACACAGCATTCGATGTATTCTTTCTAAGACTGACCGGTCAGTCGATAGAGTTTATAAAAAAAAAAGTACTGTATATTCTTCTTTCCACCACTTGTATGTCGTTGTTGCATATGTTTAATCCCTAAAGACCGATCAAAATATAATAAAATGACTAGAGAAGTAGATAACAGGATCCCAAAGCAAACCCATTTTTTAGTCAAAAAAAAAAAACAAACCCATTTCAAATGCCGGGATATATTGAATATGAGGGGAATATAATGAATTCTTTCTTTTTTTGACATCAGGGGAATATAATGAATTAGAGTTCTCGTATTTTCCTTTCGTATTCAAGGATTGCATTTGCATGTGATTGCTTTTTTTGAACGGCCGACCCTAACATATCTTTTACAAAAAAGATTTATGTATTTATGTTTTCTCTTTAAAAAAGACATTGTTTCTAAAAATAAGTTTTTTTTTACAGTTTTAATGTTTTATAAAATAAAACTGGAAAACTGTATTAACAAAATTAATTATGTTTATTAAATTTATATTGACTAAAATTTATAAAAATTAAGTGTGAAGGAAATATGAAAATATTATGTATAAGATACAAATTATATAGATAAAGTAGGCGTTTTAGATAGTGAATAAATTATAATTTGTTCGAAGGTTATAGAGTGCAATTTCCTTTTTATTAATCAATATTTAGAATAATGTCATTATTAGGAAATATTTTGGAGTAGCTGTTATATATATTTTTTTCATTTTAAGAGAAAAAATAAAAAAATAATTATAGATGTTATATCCTAGAGGAGTGAGTGGCAGTTTGACTCAATGGATGGGGGATGTAAAGTAAAAATAGTCAAACCCAATATTGAGCCGCTTCTTATATTAAAGTAGTTACACAAATACCAACCTTTTTTTGTTAAAACTTAAAATTGTTACACATATTTCTTTATTATTTTTAATCGAATGTTAAATTTAATTAAAAAAAAAACATGTTCTTACAACTATGTGTAACTTTTTAAAGAAATTGCAACAACAAATTTTTTAATAAAGACTCAAGTTCAACTTCATCTTGTTGAGAACCAGAACTGCAACCCTCCTTTCAAGCTTTTTATCTCTTTTCCTCTGAATGATTGAGAATTTATTTCTCATAGTCTTATCTGTTACAGATATTTCACTGATTCTGCTGTTCCATTTGATTGAAAATTATCTATTTAAAATTTCTTGTAGACTCTCTTTATATTTGTCGAAAGTTATACCATATTTTCTCTTTGCTTATTCTGAAATAGTGAACATATAATATATTTTTCTAATTTGAAAATCAGACGTAAAAATTAATACTTAAACCGTAACAAACCGAAAAATTGGCGCTAAGACTCAGCTTGCTTTCTTTCAAAACAAAGCTACCGAACTACGTAGCTGCTGAGCAAAGGAGAGCCTGTTTAATGGAAATCGAGAGGAAGCTCCTACGCCTCCTCCACGGCCACAGCACTCGAACCCGTTTACCCGAGATCCACGCCCATCTCCTCCGCCACTTCCTCCACGGTTCCAACCTCCTCCTCGCCCACTTCATCTCCATCTGCGGATCCCTCCGCAACTCCGACTACGCCTCCCGCGTCTTCGCCCACATCCAAAACCCTAACGTCCTCGTCTTCAACGCCGTCATCAAATGCTACTCCCTCGTCGGCCCTCCTCTAAACTCCCTCTCTTTCTTCTCCTCCATGAAATCCCGCGGCATCTGGGCCGACGAGTACACCTACGCGCCTCTCCTCAAATCCTGCTCCTCTCTTCCCGATCTTCGGTTCGGGGAGTGCGTCCACGGAGAGGTTGTTAGAACCGGGCTGCACCGTCTCGGTAAGATCCGGATCGGGGTCGTGGAGCTTTACGCTTCGAGCGGGAGGATGGGCGATGCGCGGAAGGTGTTCGACGAAATGCCCGAGAGAAACGTCGTCGTCTGGAACTTGATGATCCGAGGGTTCTGCGACTCAGGGGACGTTGAGAGAGGTCTTGGATTGTTCCGGAAGATGAGCGTTGAAAGGAGCGTTGTGACGTGGAACTCGATGATCTCGAGCTTGTCTAGATGCGGTAGAGACCGCGAGGCTTTGGAGCTTTTCTGCGAGATGGTTGATCAAGGTTTCGAACCTGACGAGGCTACTGTGGTTACAGTCTTGCCAATCTCTGCTTCTCTCGGAGTTTTGGATACTGGAAAATGGATTCATTCGGCGGCAGAGTCTAAGGGTCTGGTTAAAGATTTCGTGACGGTGGGAAACGCTTTGGTTGATTTCTACTGCAAAAGCGGTGACTTGGAGGCTGCGACGGCTATATTCAAGAAAATGCAGCGGAGAAACGTGGTCTCGTGGAACACTATGATATCGGGAGCAGCGGTGAACGGGAATGGAGGATTCGGGATAGATTTGTTTGATGATATGATCGAGGAAGGAGAAGTATCTCCAAACGAAGCGACGTTCTTGGGGGTTTTAGCCTGTTGCTCATACACTGGTCGGGTTGATAAAGGAGAGGAGTTGTTTGGTTTGATGATGGAGAGATTCAAGCTTGAGCCGAGTACTGAGCACTACGGTGCCATGGTTGATCTGATGAGCAGGAGTGGACGGATCAAAGAGGCGTTTGAGTTTCTCAAAAGTATGCCTGTAGAGGCTAACGCAGCTATGTGGGGTTCGCTTCTCAGTGCGTGTCGCAGCCACGGAGATGTGAAGCTAGCAGAGGTTGCAGCTATGGAGTTGGTGAGGATTGAGCCGGAGAATTCGGGGAACTATGTGTTGTTATCTAATCTGTATGCAGAGGAAGGGAGATGGGAAGATGTAGAGAAGGTAAGAGCGTTGATGAAGAAGAAGTCGCTGAGAAAATCTACAGGCCATAGCACAATTTGCAATGTATCACCCTAAGAAGTAGCTGGTATTCTTTGATATCATAGTGATTACTACTTCACAATCAGAAACACATTTTTGTTTTAAGAGTTGTAAGCCATCGACTTAACATACATTAGAACTTAAACAGGAAACTACAAGAGAAACAGTTTTACGTCTTTTCAATGAGAAAAAAATGAGATGTCTGATTTATAAAACCGTGAAGCAACGCAAATCACCAATATGCTTTGATTGGTTTCCTTCTCACTTGATGTAGTAAGACAGCCATTTGAAGCCCTCACCATATCCCATTTTGCGGACGATGCTGCACATGAAGACCTCGAGCGGACGAACGCCAGATTCTCCAAGACTCACATTGCTTTTACCGGTAGTGAAATTGGTGAGACCCAAATGATACCTAAGCTCATCTTCAGAGGCTGCATAAGGAATATCAATCTTGTTTCCAAGGATAAGAAAAGGGACACTTGCTAATGCTTCATCAGATAAGAGAGCGTCAAGCTCTCTTTTCGACTCCACAAATCTCTCCTTGTCGTAAGCATCCACTAGGTACACAACAGCATCAACCTTCACACACAGACAGAGAGAAAAGAGTTTGTATCAGCATCGATATATAGATTCACACAAACACAGACACATGTATATTATGAATTTTGCTTCCAACATAAGCATCTAAACTATACATTTCTATGCTTTCAATATTGTGCCATGTACCATATGCAAAGAGATTATCACTTGTCAAGGAGATTTAATAAACAGAAAGCATGTCTCTAGTGACAGGATTATATGTTGAGATGCAATTGAGAGAGAGAGAGACCTTGGCATAGTAGTCTTTCCAGACCCTACGGGCAATCTGATGGCCACCCAAGTCAAAGGCCTTGAACTTGATTTTGCCAATGCTCAGTTCCTCAGATGTTGGATGCTGTGTTGGCTGGTGCTGAACTAATCTCTGTTAACAGACAAAACAGCGAAATCGAGAATTAAGCATGTTTGGTTCTTCCGCCTTTCAACAACACGCAATCGGAAGTTCGAAAAAAAACCATATGTAATCAAATAAGAAGAAGGAGCTAATGAAAAAAATCAACCTCGTCTTTGAGCATGTGAAGCAGAGTTGTTTTCCCGGCATTGTCGAGCCCGAGAAACAAGATCTTCGCCTCTTTCTGCCACAGACCTAACGTCGCCAGGATTCCATAGAACCAATCGAACAAAAACATGACTTAAGTCGTCTTCAAAGAAACTTTTATGATCTTTGTATTGAGAGATCTAATCGAGAGAGAGAGAGATGAAGAAGAACCAAACAAAAAATCAAATAGAAAAGGTTTTGTTTTGATGATGAGTGAAATCATTATTAAATGTAACGCATTTATACAAAAAAGGAGAAAAGGGAATAATAAACACGTGGATGATGGAGAGCTGGTGAATTGATGTGGAGCCTCCTGATTGGTACTAATCCTTCTCGTTGACGTCATTTGAACCAATGTGAACCGTCCGATCTAAGAATCAGAGGTTATGATCTTTTTTTAATACGTTGGCTTTGTTGGTTGGACTTTAATGGAATTTTCTTTCTCTGGGTAGGTGAGAGCCAAAAGAGAGATGGTTGGCAGCAAAAGATGATTAATGGCAGGGAGAATCGTTTGTCTCTATAACTTTGCCACATTTAGTTACAAAACATATATACAAAGTCCAAAATGGTTATTGTGGTTAACAACACTTTGTGAAGTGATTTGATTTTGCTGGTTTAGTTATTTCAGAGTTGCTTATCTTATAGATGCAGACTTGCAGTGGTCTTTTATAGCTGGGACCAAGTTGTTAGCCCATTGTCTAGTAGAGCTAAATAAAGTTCAAGTATGTATGAGTTTTCAACTGTAATCCAGGATTTAAACAAGAAGAGATGTAAGTGCAAAATGTCATCTTATGGTTTTCAGTACAAAAAGAGCATCTTGATCATCACATCATTGTGTACCGCTACTCGCCCCACACATTTGCCCCACTTTTTAAACTGCTAAAACTTGTTCTACCCTCCGACAAGCTAGAATGCTAAAGTACTTCAAAAGAAAGGATAAAAACAAAAATAAAAAGAGGCTCGAAAACTTTTGGTCTTCAATCTTCAACGTTCTTTCCCTTACAGCTCATCCTGCATAAAACAAATATCACCCGTTATAAACTTTAATCAACCAAAACAACAATAATATAGAATGACTGAAATCTTCAAAGTGAAACTGTGGCAAGTATTTTTCTTAACATACATGAGCGGTGGCGTCTTTCTCCTCTGAGGTTTCCTCGCTAGCTTCGGATTTGGCCTCGGTCTTTGATTCAGTATCTGATTCATCTCCTTCATCTTCCTCTGCTTCATCTTCAGCCTGGAAACACATTCATACACAAATGATATCAGTTCCGGGTCTTGGGACAAGAAACAAAAGAAAGACTCTGAAGTCTTAATAAATCACAAATAAGACTTACATCAGTTTCTGCTGGAGCGTCCTTGGATTCCTCTTCCTCTTTCTTCTTCTCAATCTCATCGAAAGCTGCTTTCTCCGCCTGGAAAAACGAGAGATTAGATTGACTATTCTGATCAGTAACCAACCAGAAACAAACAGTTGTGTTCATGCACATGGGTTTTTAAAACACGTACATCCTTGAGCTTTCCCCATGTTTCATCAGCCAACTTCTTGGCGTAGTCTGGGTCATCGCAGATCAAGACATTGTCGAACAATGATCCTGATTTCACCTGAAAGAGTGATATATGTACTTTTAAATGGGAGTCAAGGGTCCATGAAACAGTTCTCAAAAAGACAAGACAAGATGTCACAGTGAGAAGATCTATTACCTGCCACAATTCGATTCCAACATACTTCAGTTTGGGGAAGACGTAGAGCTCTGCGTCATCCTTGAAGTCTGCACGAAACCAGTTAAATTAGGCACGGTAATGGTTGGATATTATGTCTCGGGGAGCTAAAATTTCATGTGCGTTTATGCAAGAACGTAAAACCAGCATGTTGAGTACTTCAGTTAGAAACCATGAGAACATGATATAAAACTGTTATTTAAAGTGAAGAAAATATACGAATTACTAAACGTATCAAATTGGTGTGAGCTTGGGTTTAATGATAGTGAAGACAAACAAAAGAGAGCGGTTGTGAATATGATAAGGTCACAGTATAAAAAGTAAAACTTACCAGGGTTGTCAATCAGTGGAGCTTCCCACTTGCCCTTGTAGTTGGGGTTCTTGATTTGCTACAGAAAAAAATATGACAACCTTGAGAGGATGAAAAAGGTTAATACTATATACATATTGACAGCAAGATTGACAAACCTTGGGCTTCCATTCACCCATGTACTCAGGGTTGGGAATGGTAGGGGCAGTCCACTCACCATCTTCTTCTTCATCCCAGTCCTCAGGCTAAGAGAAAGGACAAAAAGAAAAATTAGCAAAACACAACACACCAAGAGATTTTAGATATTAAATAAACTAAAGACAAAGTAAAAACCTTCGTTGCATCGGTATCTGGGATCTCCTTTGGGATATCATCGTATCCGTCAGGTTTCTTGTCTTCAGGGTCGGGAATGTACTCTTGCTCGTCCCAGTCCTCAGGCTGTAAAAAAAAAAGATATCAGATTGCATGAGTTTTGGTCTGGTTTGTTCTTATTCGGTCTATAATTGAGACACAGTAAAGTAACTGATTATCAGTTTAGTCTGGTTCTCCATAAGTCATCACATACCTTCTTGGCGCTGGGGTCCTTGATCTTCTTGGGTGGGAGAAGATCCCAGTCAGAGTACAGGCTACCGGTTTGCTTCTCAACATTGTCAATGAGAATACTGTAAGTAGCATCTGGGCGGAGGATGAATGTGTACACGTGGGTGAGCTGGTCAGTTTCACATGGAACATCCTTCTTGATCAGGTGGTTGGCGTCATTGTAGGTAAGGATAGCATGCACTTTCTTCGTGCTGTAGCCACAGATATCGGGACCAAACATAATGCTGCAGGTAAAAAACGAAGATGGTTGTTAAATGCTAGTTGATGATATTTATGATTTTATAGTCTTTTATAGAAAACTAGACGAGAAAGGTAATTGTACCTGTATGGGGTGTCACCACCAAATTTCTTCTGGTCAACGTCACCACTGAGCAGCTTCATGTAGCCACCACCACAGTCAAGCTTCTGCTCGTGCTTGACCGAGAACTGGAAGACTAAGGTTTTGTCCTTGTTGCTAAATTCAGGGAACTCAGCAGAAATGGCGTAGAACCTGTAGTCCTCACTGGTCTGGATACCTGCAATACAATGAGAGTTGCAACACAGCATTAACAAAAAGGAATCATGAGACGGTTACTAGCTCTGAAAGCTGAATGGATCATACCTTTATCGTTAGCATCACCAGACCAATTTCCTGCAGTGTGGCTCCACTCCCCAGCAGACTTGTCATCTTTCTTCCACTCAGATTTAACCCATCTGTTCTCCCATCCATCTTAAGAAACAAAAGACAGAAAAAAATTTAACAAAAATTGCACCCACGGGCTTAGATTAAAGGTAGTAATACAATGTGAACAATCATCTCAGAGTTTTATCGATCGATGACTCCTTGCTCTAGTGATATATATCTCCACGAAGAGTATTATCAAATCAAAAGTTAACAACCATTTCAAAAACCTCATCCGATTAATAATTTCAAATCAATGAATCCCCAAAACCGATAGATCCGTAATAAACCATGATCAAACATATGCAAATTGATCTTATCCGATGAAATCGTTGCAGCATAATCGCATTTAACACTCAAAATGATTAATGTATCGCAAGACGAATACGGACAAACACATCACTGAATCCTAAGAATCTGGAAAAATGCAGATAGAGAGAAAGAAAAGTAGGTTATACCATCAAAGCGCTCCTCGAAGATAACTGCGGCGGAAGCGATCGCGATGAGACCGATAAGAATCAATGAGAGGAGGCTAAGGATTAGTTTCGCCATTGCTAAAAACTCAGATCGGAGCTGCTTCAGTGAGATTAAAGGTTGTTGTATAAGACCTGGAGATATATATACTGCGAGCTGCAAGTGAAGTTGCTCTCATCACTGATATTATCTTCAGCCACGTTATCCAATTAGTAACGGACACGTCATCAGTGCTTGTCATTAGAAGTGACATGCCGCTATGATATTGGTTGGAACTGCGAGGGAAAGGGACACGTGGGTAAATACTAGCGGTGGGTGGTTATCAGGTCCAAAAGAAAAAGAAGTGTGCTTTTCTCGTGGGGAAGTAAACAAAAGAAAGAAAAAGGAGAAGAAGCAGATCTCTCGGGTAGTTTAGTAAAAAAACACCGCTTGGTTTGTTGGACCGAAACGTGATCACCACCGTTGGTTTTTCTTTAATCTTAGAACAATTCTAAAAGCGTGGGCCGAGGGAAACACTCATGTGTGTTACCATTAATAATCACGACTTTGAGCCCATAGCTTTTAGCTTTTGTGTTTTGTGTTGATGCTTCTTCTTCGTGTGAAGGTTAGCTTGAAAGCTACTCAAAGTCTTAACTTCAGTTAATAATGATAACGACTCATGAGAAAACGTTATGATCACCACGATGAAGGTTGGAGTCTTAATTACAAAATTAAATAAAAGAAAAAAGAATCTTCTAAGTTGCAGCTTTTGTGAATTTTGAATGGTGTGGAAGTTTAGCTAGAACTCTTGACAATTTGAACATCTTCCAGTACCACAACAGATGTTAGGCATAAGCACATAGTCACCACCTCCATGGCTTCTCTCTAACTCCATCAGCTTCTTATTAACCCTCTCAGCCATTTCAGGATCATCATAAAGACTACAACAAGCTCAACTCCAAATCAAGTACCACTACAAATCAATGAGTACATGAAGATCCTAATGAAAAGAAAAAGCAATTTGCAGCTAATTAATCCTCTAAAACCTTTTAAAATTTATCAGAAGAAAACAACGCTGTTATATACATACCATCATTCGTTTGGCTTGGCTGATCCAGGATTCCTGCCAAACTGTATAATCATCGGTTTTCCTTTGAACACAAAACCATTTACAAGATTCTGCAAAATTCACAAACAACGCATCAGTCACTTTCCTCTTTATGTAGGGTTTAAGAAACATGTTTGTCTTATATTCAAGCACAAAATGTTTGTCAATGGTATACACATCATATATATAGTATTTACATAGAACCAAGAAGGTCCTAAGGATTATTACCAGCGCACGATGTGCGACTTCAACTGATGGAAATGTCAAAAAAGCTTGCCCTCTCATCCTTCCTTCCTATAGTTCTCTCAAATTAGATTACAGTCATAAACTAAGAAGATTGATAATCATCCAAGGTAAGTTAAAGGTTATGAGAGTCCGTAGAGGGACGCATCACCTGCATCAGCCTCACACCAAGACTCGATTTAGCTGCTTCGATGCTTCCAAATTGTGACCCTACATGATTACCAATATTTTTCTATGAATTGACTTCCAGAAAGGCAAAGGTATCAGCACTAAATTAACGACTCTAGATTTTTTTGATTCAACTAGCTTAGCGACATCTTACCAAATATGTAATAGAAATCATCAGTTATAACGTCTTTGGCAAGATTTTTGATATACAACACAAGCGAAGGATTCCCAGCTGTGTAGTTCTGCACACAATAAAAAAAAACAAAATGCATCTTCTCTCAGTGGATATGTTATTTTCAGAGATGGACACTCTTAACATTTGAATTATATAACGTGAACTAGGAAAACAGTCATGAGTGAGCTGCTGCATAGAAAAGATACAATATCAAGCAGTAAACACCTTTTCATGGATACAGAGTCCCCAGTAACAAGTATGCATAGCCAATCAATCAGGTTCACACAATTATAAAACTTCTTCTCAGCATATAATATATATTATAGGTTGATCCTCGTATATACTACTATACGTACCTTGAACATAGGCAATGAAAGAATATCCTGCGGAGGTAACCTTCCCTTCTCCAACTCCTCTAAGCTTGCAAACGGTTTCAAATTTAAATCTTCTTCTCTTGGCTCCTCCTCTGCAGGGCCTTCAAGCTCAATATCCTCTTTATGTTGTTCCTCTTGAGTAACTTTTTGGGTAATCTTGATCTACCGGCATAGACCTTACAAATATCAGCAAAACTACGCAGCCTAATGATTGAAAGGTAATTATAGATAATAGGATACCTGCAAAACATGTTTGTTCTTTTTTATCCGAGGCATCTCTTTGGGAGTCAGAGACGAGGGCTTCACTCCAACAGTCTCGTGTGTCACATCCTTGTCTATACCAGGACCAACAAGAGTTTCATGTCTAGCACGCTTCCTTCCTGATTTTGATCCACCTGTATCCTAAACATAATACAATCATAATTCTCTTACCTAAGTACTCAATTAACAAGGAATAACTAAAGTAGAGAAAAAACACTAATAAATTCCCACAGGTTCACTAACAAAAAAAAGGGTAAAATAAACAACAAAAAAATGAGTGAGATACCTCATCAGATTCCATCTCTGACTCGCTACTAGATTGATGATGTTGAACCTCAGTTGGTTGATGGGCTGCTTTAGGTAGAGGTGGTGTGGGCAAGGCGAGGCGAAAAGGAGGTGGAAGATTCATTTTGTTCATTAGATGCAGCACCTGTCATCGAAAGGTTTAAGATTAAATCTCTTTTTCTTTTCTGCAGTCCACTATAGTTGCTATCTACAGATCATAACTGGAAAAAAAAAAAAAAAAACATCTGCACAGGACACAGTAGAGCAAACCTGGGTGTATAAAGGTGGGACAGCGATAAGGGCATTAGTAATGTTTGCTAATATATTTGCATCGGGTGGTGGGTAAGCATATCTGTACAAAAAAAAACATCTGAAGGATGAGGAGAGTAAACACACACGCACATATAGAAAAGGTAAGAGCAGTAAAAACTTACTGTAAGTGAGGAGGGAATGGATAGTTAATGCCAAGTTTTGGAGCTATCGGTTCACCAGCAAGTAGTCCCTGCCCGGATTTAGAATCATTGTTGCTGCTAACGTTTGAGAATGTCTGACCGTCTTTCCCAGATTCTTCGTTTAGACGAGGCTTCTTGTTCTCGTTAGGTTTATTAGTAGTAGCTCTCTGTACTTGAAGAACCTTGCCAAGAAACCTCAGCCTAAAGAATTACAAAATTGATTAAAAAAAAACAGCTCCATCATTGGCTAATAGCATATTAATGGAAGATGAGTAGCTCCAGGAAGAAAGTGGTACCCGTTTAACTGACGATGTGCTTGAGAAGCAATAGCTTCATTCTTGAAATCCACAAAAGCAGCATTTCTCAATCTGTGGCAAAGATTATATGTCACTTTTACATTCAACTTATCCTAATGGAACCTTTTAGTCTCCAATACATGATTTACTAAACCTTATAAGTAACTTTAACTCCTCAGTAAAATTGAAAGTAACGGTTTAGGGATTCGTACCTTCCACCGGAACAAGGACGAACCGCAGAAGCTCCGTATTGAGAAAAGAGACGAGAGACGATATCATGAGGGATTCCGTCGGGTAGATGCCGAACCAGAAGAGTTATTACTACCCCTAAGGGCTCCGCAACCTGCGTGGTCGTCGGGAG
Source organism: Raphanus sativus (assembly GCF_000801105.2). NCBI lineage: Eukaryota > Viridiplantae > Streptophyta > Magnoliopsida > Brassicales > Brassicaceae > Raphanus > Raphanus sativus. Next base: position 2,849,570 of record NC_079511.1, on the reverse strand, counting down.
ACTCACGGCCGGCTCCGATGTCGGATGTGCAGCCATTATAGCTAGAACGATGACGGAACGGAAGGGTTCACTGTTTCTTTTCCCAGTTTTGTGAATTGTCGGTTTTTCTTTTATAATCGGTTAAATTGATTTGAGGCTAAACCGGACTAGACTTTGGAGTCATGTAACCGAACCAGTCATAGACCGAGAGCTGTATTTGAGATAAAACGACGACGCTTTAGCAGGAGGGATTATTGGATTAAAGTCATTAAACCAACCCACTTACAATTATGTTTGTGTTAAAGCCTGTGGGCTTTTTAATTTGTATGGCCAACTATCGAGTTTTTCATTTGGGTGAAAATCATTTGTGTTTTTAGTTTTTTACAATCTTTTGTATATATCTATTTTATTTTCTTTTTGGTGTAATTTATTTTGTTTATTCTGATGATGATAGTGATTTTTTTTTTTTGAAAAGATGATGATGATATTGATATTACAATAAAATTGGTAATCTTATATAATAAAGTAGACTTTTGTATCTCAATAGGGGGAAAAATGCCATGTGTCATCATCATTTAGTTCTTTTTATATTAAGTCATTAAAATTATTTATATGCAAATTTATTTAATTAAGATGTTGAGACCCAATTCCAAAAATTTTGACAACCAAGCCTAATATTTTACATACTTCTTTTTTATTGTTATCGTGTATTCATATCTATATTCCACCTGCAAAACTTTTACTGAATTATAACGTTTCCGTGTCACTGAAACATGCTTATCAAGTCTGGCCATTAACTCTTTCATTGAAGATATCTCCCATGACGTTGATTTTAAAAACTTTTTTCCTAATTTCATAAATGCTAATAAATAGGAATGCAAATAATCAAACTTTTCTTGCTTCACCAGATTCAATCTTTTGCTTCCTTACACACATATGCCGCCACAATGGTTTCATCCTACATCCTTCTTTCTAAGTTGAAGTTCGGTTGTTGCTCTCAGATGGTGGTTACACGTCTTTTCCGTCTCTGGAAAACATGCAATCTTAAGAAAGTAGAGGAGTTATGGGAGTTCACGAATGCCATTAAGAAATCTTATAACGAATGCAAATAAAAATCTTACAAAAATGCAATTCATATAAAATATTCAACAACAAATAAAATAGTTATATTCAAATAAAAAATAAAATACAATTTATAACGTTAAACTGTTAATCTTAAAACAACAAATGCAAAGTTATTGAAATTTAATATGTTTTACATCAAAGACTTTACTATTATATACAAAACATATTATTGAAAAACAAACACAAAATATATTAACCTATAACCTATTACGATATAACATAATAAAAACATTAAATAATGTTCTTAACAAATAGAGATGACCACATAATTACATCATCCAAAAAAATTTACTCAACAACAATAAATATCAAAATTTTAAAAAATTTAATACTAAGATTTAGGATTAAAAATACACTGTACCAACTTCGAATGTATCTTTACGATCAATATACATCTGATTGGTTAAATCGATATAGTCACAACTTCTTAATTTTGACAAATCCAGAGCGAGAAGAAACTAGCGGTTAATATAACACCTGTGATTATTTGAAATTATCATCATAAGCATCGCTCACAAAATATAATTCATAGAAATCAACCTAGAAAAATCCAAAACATCAAACTATTATAACACCTCCCCATCATCCCAATATACAAAACTAGGTCTGGACATAAATCTCAAACCCGAACCCGATCCGAAGTAAGAATATCGGTTCAGTTACGGATCTAGCCAAAAACAAGATCAATTTCATTTACTTTGGGTTATCGGTTTGGTTCCATTTTAGCCGATAACTGAAAAGTAACCCGAGTTGAACCGAACAAATACAAAGCTGATAGTATAAAACGTGACAAAAAAATCATCTTATTCCAAATGAGATGACACAAAATAAAAGATAAATAAAAATGCAGTTTATATAACTAGCATAGATTTATCAATTTAAGTTTTTAGGCATATTTACTATCATATCTAATTATTGATATATATATATATATATATATATAAAATGTGAAAAGTAATATTTTCACAACATAATATATATATACATATAAATATATATGTATAAACTCTAATTTAATATAATCATTGTAAGATGAAGTCCACATTTATAAATTTTCTAAATCATAATTTAAATTAATAAGTTTCAATTAAATAATAAACAATTCAGCTATTACACTTTCAAACTCTCATGCATATATTTAAACTTAAATTTTTTTCATGGTAACTTTGCAAAGACTACAATCAAATTAATAAATTCCATAAAATCATATACATATTTTGTTTTCTAAAATACTGTTGAGAAATGTTCTAAATAATAAAATTATAGTCAAATCACAACAATATTAGCAAAAGGCAAACCCCTAGTGTAATATGAAGACAAACTATTGATGAAAAAGAATAAGAATAAACTATGAGATGGACAAGGCAATTCAGTAGAACGAGAAGATAGAGTTGATAGTGAGAGAACGTGATTATAAACAGGGTTGCTTGACCAAACATACTTCCTTTCAAACACTAACATTGACAACAGCGACTAAATTGCAAGACTTCTTACATATATTAAGAATATGTCAATTTCACTTGGAGATGTAATATCTGATCTTGGCGTGTGCCTTCCACACACTTCTTATGGCTCTCCTTATTTTTCATTTGATAATACTTCGTGAATTTCTAGACTTCTTCACGCAACAATCATCTCTTTGTATTGTATGCATAAAGAATACAACTTTTATCTCATTTTTAGCTCTACGGAATCCTACGAACATAACATATATAGACTTCGCTTACAACAAAAAAAAGATAAATGCATATGTAAGAATACATTCATTTTCGACAAGATCCAACTGCCACCACTGATGCTGATAGATAAACAGTACTTTAATCTCAAATTCAACTAAATTGCTTCAGTTTAAATAGTTGTAGATTCTTTAGTAACAAAAGGACCTATTACATTAATTTGTAATCAGAAATTATGTAACTATATGATTTTCTTATTTAAATTTACATTAAATATTAGAGCATCCTCGATGAAGATTCTAGCATTTGAGTTCTAAAAATACGTATACATATGTATTTATGTACATATAAATATATATATATATATATTTTTTTTGGTGAACTGTACATGTAAATATTAATATTTAATTATAGGTATATGAACTTTATAGGAAATCTAATCTAAAGTTTCTGATTCTAAGAGTGCTTTTAGCAACCCTTATTTGGAACAAATAGGAATATATGATTGTATGCGGCAAATATATTAGTTCCGTTGGCCGTTGAGTTAATGCAAGAGGCACGAATGCATACATCGAATATGAATGTTTGCATGGTGTGTCATTCTCTTAACGGAATGTCATCTTTTCAAGTTGGCGTGTGTCTTTTTATCCCTCTTATTATTCCCAAACTCGATTGTCTCACATATGGACATGGACGGTTCTTCGTATGGCTTTTTGTCAACGTATTCCATATATGTTACTTTCGTATAATTCCTACAAGCTAAAGTGTGATAAGATGCTTTTTATTCTTTCTAGATAGAGAAATTAAATGGTTGCGTGAAGAATTTTTAGAAAGAAATCATGAGGCAGATGCAAATCAAAGTAAGAAAATGGAGAACCGTACGAAATGTGTGGAAGGCACACGCCTTGCATGAAATTGAAGATAGTATCTTCTTCCGAAATTCGCATAACCATATACTATTTTGTGAAATGAAAATTCAGTTTAATTTTTTTAGGAAGTCTGTAATCTTCTTTTCAAATGTTAGTGTGATCAGTTGCCCTTTGTAGTGTTAGCAATAAGTAGAATTTTTGTTTCAAACTTCAAACGCGTCTTATAATAAAAAAACAGTTAAAAGACATTGTTGCTTATATGGAAACCTGAAGTGCAAGAATGCTTATGCAAACTCAATTTTGAAACCAGAAAGCTTAAACCATAAATCAGAATAATAACACAACTATAATACGATGCTTACCTAGTCACTTAATTACCTTACGTACGTCGACTTCTTTAAAGCTATTTAGAAGAGAATTCAAAACTCTTTGTAATAGCTCTTGATTATTTGAACAGCTCAATATTATTGGACTCTTTCATGCCAGTACAATTGTGTTAACATCAGACCATATAATAAGGGGAAACTTTTTTTTATTGCTTCATACGAGTTGGAAGACGCACATAGTCACATGCATGACACAACCGTAACTGTTTAGGGCTTGGTTTTGCATATTATGGTCTATATGTGGTATAAAGTAATTACTAGCAGACTCAATAGATTTGACCGCAGTCTTCATGTTGAACATCAGTTGCTAAAATCAGAACAGCCGGATATTAATTCCGTGACAAAAGACAAGACTAATATTCCTTCCGTTTTAAAAATCTGAATGTTCTGAAGAAAAAATCTTGCTTCGAAAAAACACATTTTTTTACATTTTAATGTAATTTTTATCAATTAATAATAGAAAATTGTGAATTTCAAAAATATTAATTGCATTTTTTAAAAATTCTGTTGACTTAAAAATATAGGAAATATAAATTTTTTAAAAACATTGCATTTATTAAAAAGTGTAAAAAATCTAAAACATGTACTATTATTTGAAACATGGGAGTATTAAACAATGAACATCTTGTTGTTACTAATGCATTAACTACGGTACACATCTTGCTTGATATTCCCTTCGTTTCTTAAAGAGTGTCGTGACATTTTTTTTTCACACAGATTAAGAAAGTTGTCGAAATATATGTAAGTTGTAATTAATTATACCTCTTTGACCAATAGTATTTTAGATAAATAAAATTATTTATAAAATCAATGCAGTTTGTAATTAATTTTCAGCTGAAAGTTAGTACAATTTACATTGGAATTGTAAAGTGACACTCTTTGTATAATAAAATGAGCTCAGAGTGACACTTATTATGAAACAGAAGGAGTACAAAATTAGCTATTTTCTAACAATTTTGGATCTCATACGTGCATGTTTGCACACGTCAGGCGGTCAGGGTAATCTGAAGATTATAAACAAATCAACTTTTGTAGTTTTAACAATAAATATCTTAAAAAGAAAATCTTAAAAATACAGGAGAATTCTAGTGACACATACAGTTCCAAATTTTATGATTTAACAATTCATCTAGTAATCTAAATTATTATTTATATTAAATTAAAAACACAAACCCTATAAACTAAATCAAAACTACATCCCTTAAAACTTACAACCGTAACACTTAACACCTAAACAAAATAACATATCACCAAAAGTTGTAGCATATTTTTAATAGATTATATACACACACATACACATATAGTATTTTTTTTTTTTTAAGTATATATTATATCTAAGTGATAATTCAAAATGTTCAACTTGAATCAGGAAATGCTAAAAATAATTCATATTCGTTTTTGAGTTGATGTGGTCCCCACTTACCCTAATAAATATCCATCCCTCGAAACAGTTCACACCAACCGAGAAACACAATATCTTGAACAAAAAAAACAAAGAACGTTTTATATTTTATCTTTCATTTGAAAACAAGGATAGCCTCATAGTGTCGACATGGATTGCCAAGAGGAGCAACTGGTGAACACAATTTGCGGTCTCTACGAAAAGATCTCAAAGCTCGAGAGTCTGAAACCATCCGAAGATGTCAACATTCTCTTCAGCCAGCTCGTTTCCACATGCATCCCACCCAACCCTAACATCGACGTCACCAAGATGTGTGATACAGTCCAAGAGACTCGTCAAAAACTCATCAAGATCTGTGGTGAAGCCGAAGGTCACCTGGAACATCATTTCTCTTCGATCTTGACGTCTTTTGAAGACAACCCACTTCACCATTTAAACATTTTCCCTTATTACAATAACTATATAAAACTCGGGAAACTCGAGTTCGATCTCCTCACACAAAACCTAAACGGTCTTGTCCCAAAGACCATCGCTTTCGTTGGATCTGGTCCTCTCCCTCTCACTTCCATCGTTCTTGCTTCATCCCATCTCAAAGAGACAGTCTTTCACAACTTTGACATCGACGCTTCGGCCAACTCGCTCGCTTCTCTTCTGGTTTCTTCTGATCCAGACATCTCTCAACGCATGTTCTTCCACACCGTTGATATAATGGAGGTGACAGAGAGCTTGAAGAGCTTCGATGTCGTGTTCCTAGCAGCGCTTGTTGGGATGAACAAGGAGGATAAAGTTAGAGTGATCGAGCATCTTCAGAAACACATGGCCCCTGGTGCTGTGCTCATGCTGAGGAGTGCTCATGGTCCGAGAGCGTTTCTTTATCCGATCGTTGAGCCGTGTGATCTTCAGGGGTTCGAGGTTTTGTCCATCTATCATCCCACGGATGATGTTATCAACTCCGTGGTGATCTCGAAGAAGCTCCCTGTTGTTTCAAATGGGAATATCGTCGGTGGACCATCGTGCTTGCTCATGTCTTGCAACTGTTCCAAGATCCATGCGATAATGAACAAGAATAAGAGCATGATGATCGAGGAGTTGGGTGTCACTGAGAAACAGTTCTCTTAAGAAGACGTTATTCTTAATTCTCTATCTTAATTATGATCCGTGTGTCTTTGTTTGTGTGTTGGTGTATTTCTCTATGCATTGTTCTCTGGTTTGTTATAATAATTTTATAAAAAGTGTATTTGCTTGGGCATGGTAGAAGTACAGTAAGGCCTGGCACATCCGACTACAAAAGAAAGTATCAAATTGGAAAATTTTGATGCATGCCACTTGCAAGAGAAATATCAAATATAGTAGTTTCCAGAAAAGCCGATAAGAAAAGAAACAAGCCCAACAGTCTTTTTATTTACCCGTCCTGATTCTCAATTTGGACATTACTAAAAATAATATGAAATTACAAAATTGGACTTAGGCTAATAAAATAACTAAGGCCCAGTAATAATTATTCGGCTCGGCCCGTTTCCATTAGTTGACAAAATACCGGTAAACAAGGGCAAAAGTGGTATTAAACTGTTGACGACTCTTCTACGGTCGAGTGGAGGAGATATATAAACTGCTCTCTCCCTTCAGCTTCCTTTTGTTTCTATAGAGTCACATTCTAACACGAGAGAGAGAAAGAGAGAGACAGAACCCCGTAGATTCTCTGAAGCTCCTCTTCTTGTTTACGAGTTAGTGAGGAACACGAAAAAGATTGTCGTGGTACATACACTTCTCTTAAAAACTCTCTGTTTCGATCAGATTTGATGGTGGATTCTCTGTTTCCGAGCATCATTGAACCCACAGGTGATGACAACACGTCTCCGGAGTCGAGACGTAAGCGGCGGAGGATATCAGAGACGGCGAAGGAGGCGGAGTCGTCGTCATCAAAGGCCCAGCGGATCAGCGAAGAGAGCTCCAAGAGATGGAGAACCAGCCGCGTCCAGCAGATCTACGCCTCCAAGCTCGTCGAGGCTCTCCGCCGAGCTCGCCAGAGATCAACCGACGCCGGCAAAATCACCACCACCTCCGCCGCGGCGCGGGAGATACGCGACACGGCGGACCGAGTTCTCGCCGCGTCGGCTCGCGGCGCGAGCAGATGGAGCAGGTCGATCCTAGCGAGGAGGAGTCGCGTCCCAGCGATGAGCATGAAGAAACATAGGAAGGCGAAGTCAGCCGGAGGTCGCAAACCGAGGAAAGACGCGGCGGCGGCGGCGGAGAGGAAGCGGAATAAACTTCCGGCGGTTGAGAGAAAGCTGAAGATTCTCGGGAGTTTGGTTCCCGGTTGCCGTAAAGTTACCGTGCCGAATCTTTTAGACGAAGTGACCGATTACATCTCGGCTCTAGAGATGCAGGTCAGAGCCATGGAGTCTCTCGCGGAACTCTTAGCAGCCGCCGCGCCGCGGATGGCGTTGACCCGACCGTAACGGCGGCAGTTAGTTTGTCAGTTGTTTAAACTAGTTTTTTTTACCTTTTTACCCTTTTGTTTGGCTCAAGTTTTTTTTTATTTGTTCATCTACGCGATTTTCTGTTTTTATAATTTCTATGTATTTTTATTTCTGTACATTGTACATTACTTTGTTTAGTTGTCTGAATCCATTTTGATCTTCTTAATTTTTTTTCTAGAATCACTTTTTCTTAATCTTCTAAAGGAAGAAAAAGAAAGGCAACTAATCTTTGATTCCAAAGTGTTAATAGACCCTTTAAAAGATAAGTGTGCACACAAAAGAAGATAAGAGAAGAATAAAAAGTTTTAAAATGAATTGCAACTTGAAGCAATTCGAAAAAAGAGCATGTGCGTAGACGGCCTAACGTGTAGAGAACACCCACCTTAATTTTGGGGCCAATGGACTCCCCATGTGATGTTCTCATTTTGACTTTTTCGACGTTGAAGTTTTTGCACTATTGCTAGATTGCCGTCCAAAAATATACTTTGCTACTAATGCCCCTCTTTTAACTTTGAAACTGACTGATAAACAAAAAGATTTACTTTTCAAAATAACTCTGAAACTGATTGATAAACAAAAAGAGTTACTTTCAAAATAACTATGAAACTGATTGATAAACAAAAAGAGTTATTTTCTTGAATGATTTTTATTTTTTTTACTTAAAAGTTGTAGAAGACTTGACATTTAGATATTGATTATGGTATGAAAAATACAAAGGTAGTGTAAGTTTGTCAGAAGAAGAAATCCACTAGAGGAGAGCAAGTAAGTAACATTGAAACAAGTGTGAAGGACCACAACACTAGTACCAAAAGAAGGGGAAACAAAGAGATTGAGAAATGAATCTGGAGGAACATCTTTCTTCCCCTCTTTAAGGCTCCCCACGTGTGCTACTTCTTTTTTATACCCCAATATGTCTTCCTTCTTTGCATTCACAATTTATATATCATATTAATGGCAACATGTCTGTGGGTCATTGTGTTTTTGTTTCCAGAAAAAAAAGTTAATAAAGATGGTTTCTCACACAATGACTTTCAAGAATCTTACCCGGATAACTTTTTATTTTATTATTACGATTGTGCATACACATTTCTCTTTGTCCTTTGACATTTCTATCCTGATATTACGAGTTGTTAATATTAATTAACGTATTCACATGATATTTGGAACTAGTAGACAGACTTGAGAACCAAAAAAAACTGTGAATATATATATAAATGCATCGAATGATAGCTACAAAACAAAAGAAAAGAAAGGGGAAAACGTGGAGTTGGCCATATGTGGCTAAAGGGGTAGACCCAATGTAATCACATGCAACCATGTGACTCCAATTATGGACCTCATATGTGAATGTGGCTGAGGAGGTGCCAGCTTTTGAAGAATAATAGTCTCCTCTTTCTCCTTTTTTTGTACAACGCTATATAGTATCTATGAGTGAGAAACAAACTCACACTGTCATTCATAATTATCAAGTTTTTTTTATTCACTGACCTTGCTTTCACAAGTAATGTTACCTAAAACAACGTGTAAGTTCACTTATTAGTTTATATCATTTTGTATAGTTTGGTTGTGTATGTATGTTTTAATGATGACTACAATATTTATAACAAAAAATTAGGAAACAGATATCCCCGTAGACTGAATGAAAAGAGACTTGGGTTAAACCAGTGGAAATAACCGGAGCTCAAGACTATATGGTTTGAGTGTGGAAACAATGGGTCCTGGGACGAGAGAAGCAAACAAAACCATGTTTAGAACAAAATTTGACTTCAACAAAAATAGTCGTCCATATCTTTTCTTTCTCACATTAAAATATATACATATATAGGTTTCCTATTTTTTTTTTTTGATCAAAACATATATAGGTTTCCTATATGTAAAGGAATTCTGTGTGTTGTAATGACATGGAAGCTGGGAACACGTCGCAAGACAGCATGCACTCGCACATGTCTTCGGCAGAGAAATTTCGTTGTCTTTGAACTGTGCTCGTGTTTTTCTACATTTCCGCACGTGGTCTCAAGTCAACCATATCCACTTAACTCATCAAATTTTGCTTCTATCTCACTACCAACATACATGTAACTTTTCCTTTTTTTAACCATTTCTACCGAAGTTAGTATTATACGACTTTGCATGTAGATCAGTCACGTACTAGAATTACGTCAGAAAAATTCGCTCTCATATCCCCATTTGGATAACCATGAAGATAGCGAGGGAAGAAAAATAGCATACAATGAAAAATGCACAAAACTTCTATTCGTAATGTGAAGATCTTAATTCTTAACTGATATCAACTGTGCTTCTCTGTTTCAGAGCAATTCACAAGTTTATAGACAATCAGACATTTGAACTACAGCTCTAAAAATCATACAGAAATGAGTATTATATGATGAAATTTAATTTCTTTCTCGATCAACAAAGAGTTCTCAACCATCAAAAACTGAAACTATTTTAATACGACCATTTGGTTTTGGTTACAAATTTGTATCTGTAGTTAAGCAGTGATATATTTCTAATTTTCTATTGACCGAAGTTTGTAGCCCAAACCCAAACCAGTTGCATATAGTTGTGTTCTTGTTGCATTATTTTATGTTTATTTGCTTGTGGGCCAGTAGATATCAAACACAAAAATGAACATAACATTCCACTATTTAACTAGGTGTTTTCATGCACCATGTGCAGTGATAAATTTTTAAAAATTTAAATTATATTTAAAAATGCAATTTACCAGTATTATATATTTTATTATTTTACCAATAATTAATATAAATATTATTTAACTAAGCATAAAATAAAGATAAAATATTTTTTTATTTTAAAAAATATTTAAGAATATATATTATATATTTAAAATTAGAATCTTAGATTAGTTTTTTATATATTTCTTTTGGTTAAATGTATTAATTCAACTTGTACAAAATTACTAAAAAATCATATAAAATTGTATATATCTAAAAGAAACTAATGATATTACGATTACAAATTTATAATTTTTTTTTAAAATGCAGATTTTTTTTAAAATTTTAGATAAAACCATATATAACATAATATAAACATATATGTAATACTTCGATATTATTAAATTATAGTGTATAAGTTTGGCTATGATATTGTCTTTAGAATATTCTAAATATTTCAAGATTATGATAACTTATCAGTTAAGTCATTAAAATTATTTACTAATGTTAATAATTAAACATAAATTATTTATCTTAATTTTTAACTTTTATAATATAAAAAATATTTTAAGATAACAACACAATATATAAGAATTATCGTATTTAAAAAAAAATATTGTTAATATAAATTCGTTTTTGACTATATTATAAATTCACAAGTAATGGTATATATTAACTTTTATAACAGAAACAATTATTTAAAGATAACAACACAATGTATAAAAAAAATATCTTATTTTTTTAGAAAATAATCTGATTATATATTAAAATTCCTTAAGGATATATGTACATGAATTATCTTTTTATTTTTAAAAATACTTTATTATATCAGTTTTGATGAGTTATCTGATTTCATAAACCTTAAATTCGTTTTTATGTTTGGGTTTTATTATATTAAATCATAATTACTAAATATTTTAATCAAATAAATTAATTTTCGTTTTTTAGTTTTAGCTTAATTATATATTTTGTTCATTAATTAAATAATATTTCGAAATTAAAAAATGTCATATTTGAATATATTTTTAGTGATAATTTATGAGTTATTACCATATTCTAAAAAGTTTACTAAAAATATAAATCAACATTAAATGTAATATATGAGTTATTGACATATTTTAAAAAGTTTTCCAAAAATATATATATGAGCATTAAATGAAATTATCCATGTCATATTTTTTCGGAAGCCATGTCATCAATTTCAGTAACCATGTCATATTTATTTTGTGAAATTGATTATAGAAAGGATATGTGGCAAAATCACTTCGCAAATATAGTCTAGGGGATTTGCCTAGTCCGTAAAGATGATGCTATCATCCTTTAGATTTGTTTTTCTTCATCATGGAACATTATCATGTCATTACCCTGAAAATTTTATTCCAAACTTCAATATGAAGATAAAACAAAATATAAGAAGCTACAAGGAACTCAAAAATTAATGCAACAAACTAATCAGAGCCTAGAAACAAGCGAGCGTCACCTCCTTGTTTCAAAGCCATTCTACCTACATGGTTAAAGTTATTTCAAACCGGGAAACCACTTGATCCTCCATAAAACCTGAGAACTTCTCCTTCATAGACGCTCGCCCTACTTCCTATTATTTTCAAATATTTTTTTCTGTTTGCTAATCAATTAATTTTTACAAATCAAAAAGATCTTTACTTCATCGAGTTTTATTAGTTTGATGCAATATAACTAACCCTTCAACCAAACCTGAAAACTTGGGATGGAAGCCACAAAGTAAACGCATGCAAGTCTCATAAATATGTGGTTTTCTACAAGATATAACTGTCGAAAGAGATGACTAATTAAGATTAACTGATTTGGGATCAATTTGAAAGAAACTAATTAAGATTGACAGATTTGAGATCCATGCATTGGGATCTCATATAGCGATTCCAAAGAAAACTGTAAGAGACAAGAGCTCTTTTATGTTTTATAATATTTTCTGGGTGCAAACAATAAATTTTCTTTTTTTGAAAGAAAAAAGTTAATATTTTGACTAAAAAATTAAATTCGAATCTATTAAAAACACATACATCCAAGAGGTGCAGTCCTGGATAATCATTATGCCGAGTATTCAAATGGACTGTAAGCAATGAATCTATATTCGTGTTGCCACATGTTGAACTAATAATTCTGCATTAAAAAAGAATCGATCCTGGCCTGGATCAACATGATAATTTTTCATATAATGGAAATCAATAGACCACCATAATGTGGTTAACAATTAGTTCTACGTACCATGTATCGAAAATTATGGAAGGTGATTTAAATTCCATATTTAAGAAATGTATATATCTCAGTCATCCTTTATCTTTTTTTTTGTAAAAAAAAAGTCATCCTTTATCTTGTGAAGCTAGGAAACATATAATACGACTAAAAGAGAAATTCTTAATTGATTTATATTTGTACAACAATTTTACAACTGGAGAAAAATGGTAACCAAATTAATGTTATTTTTCATTATCCAAATTTTGTTAAAAGATGGAAAAACTTAATTAGATTTCATGCGATGGTGGTTTAAAATCAACTATACCAACCGATTAGAAAAACACATGTTTAAATGAAGACATGTCAACACAAGATATCTGATTAGACAAATAATTTAAGTTGCCCGACCGAGCGATTTTCTAGAGTACGTGTTATTAATATGATTGATTTAGACCAGTCTTGCCTCTTGAGAGACCGATCAACTGACATGCACTCATAACCAATCAACATTCTAATCGATCCAGTTTCGCAATTTCTACTCGGTTTCTTTCAAACCTGTATATATACACACAATTTTAACATTTAAAATCTGGGAGTATTTCAAACAAGAATTTTGGAAAAATGGTTTATCTCCACACCAGAACTATCATATAGTAACAAATGTACCTAATTTTTCAATCTCGATATAATTACGCTCCATTTAAGTTTAATAACCTAGTTTTATACACAAAATTAACTGTTCTATTCCGGTCTAATTTTCTAGACAATCTCAAATTTGAATAATAGATCAATTGTTTGATGTAAAAAAAAACTTGTTCTACACACGATAAAAGTTTGAAACTCGTTTCCACACAGACCAAAATTTAGCTTGGTTTTAATGGTTTATGACATGAACCAATAGTAAACCAGTTCATATCAGTTGATACTAGTACAATCCAACTAAAAAAGAATAATGTTTTTAGGGTTTTAAATTTTCTTAAGTCGGGTTTTGGGTCAGTTTATTAAATCCAATTGTATTAGACTGATTTAATATAGTTTAAATTCTCTGATTGGGTCATAATCTGGTTTAAATAAGTCAGTCATTGGTTAAGTTTAGGGTTTAGGGAACATTGACCAATTTTAAACCGCTATTTGTTGGTATTAGTTCATCCTTCAAAATTTATGGAAAATTGAGTTTTAAAATTTTATCGTGTGTAGAACTAGGTTTTAAACTTAAATAGTGTGCAACAAGAACTATATTAAAAAATTATGTACATTTGTTATTATATGATATTTCTGGTGTGGAAATATGTCATTCTTCCCAAAAATCTTCACAACACAACCTTGGTTTGTCATGTTACAATGCTTAAAATAAATAAATTGTAGTGCCATTATCTAGTGTCTCAAACCTGGCACATGTTATTATTTAAAACTAATGTCATCTAAATGTTTAATATATTTTGGTGTCTAAAATTACAAGTTCACGAGGATTTGCATATAAAACATCTTAAAAATATTAAAATAATATAAAATATCGCAAATAACAAAAAATATTATTTTGGGGACAATAACAAATATTTTTATCACAAAATACTATAAGTAAAAGTTATATTACAACGATTGGTTCAAAGTTGGTATGAGCTCGTTGCAATTCCACATATATATAAACCATAATAGCTATTAAATTACGTTTACCAAAAGATTAATATATTTTTTAGAAATTACGAAAATTCAAAGTTAAATTGCTTTTTTTCTAGTCAACTTTCTTTTTAATAAATTTTCCAAAATACTAAAATGGAATAACATAAATATTATACTTTTTTGTCAATGACATAAAATATATATTTGTATCGCAGAATATTATAAAGACAAATATATATTGTAAACGATTGGTTAAATTTTTTCCACTTTATGTACATATAAATTATGTATTCCTTATATTTTACATCAATATATTTCCTTTTCAATTAAGATTTTTTTACTATAAATTTTGGTGGTAGTCTCAAACCTCATTCACCTTAAAATTATATCCTCTAAATTTTTTTGCAATCAAACAAATCTCAACAATGAGCGAACCAATGTCAGCTATGGTGTTTTCCGAAAACAACGTAAAATTGGCTGAAGAACATTACCGAAGAGGTAACCTAAAAGAAGCCTTTGAAATTGTTCATGCACTAACATTTGTTTTCCCAAACACATCTGCGAACCATCGTAAGATCTCACAAGTTTTTTTGGCTCATGAAATTCACTGGAGGTTCGTAAATACTAACATGTTTACACCCTACGACATCCTTGGAATCACCCCGTTCTATGATTATCAAACAGTCCATAAACAGTATATGAACATCCTGGCTAAGCTTTGCCCGGAGAAAAACAAATCTGCTGTTGCCAAGATAGCTTTCAAAATCATCAATGCAACATGGATGGTATTGTCTATTAAAATGCATGAGAAACAACATGGATGGTATTCTGAAAGCCAGTTTCAAAAAAAAAAAAAAAAAAAAAAAAAAAAAAACATGGATGGTATTGTATGATCATGGAATGAACAGGGTTCACAACATCGAACAAGAGTTAAGGAACATGGTTCAAGAAGATGAACTGCATAGGCAATCAGTGAGGGAGGGAAAACGTCCTTGTGTTGATATTATCGATAGTGACTCTGATTCTGATTAGTCATAATTTGTCGTACTATCAAGCTTTTCATTTATTTGCTGGGATACAAAATCCGTGTTGTTTTTTTTTCTTTGATTATATCTGTGGCTGTTATTGTTCTAAATATTTAGTTTTGATTTATCATAACTATCAAGTTTTTCATCTAATTATTGAGATTATATAAAACTCCGTCTTGTTTCCTTGTTTTGATTATATTTGTGGCTTTTCTTATTCTAAATATTTTGAATATATCATTGTTCGCCGTTCTAATCACGAAATATCTATTTATTTTTCACGACATCAAATTTTCATTAATCAACATTTGAGTATAAAAATCTCTCCGTTCTTATCGAAAAACATTCGATAGTTATCTATGCTACGTCATTCTTAAAACCAACATTCGAAAGAATTGAGACGGAAAAGGGAAGAAATCTCTCCAGTCGTGACTATATTTGTGGCTTTTCTTATTCTAGATATTTTGAATATATCATTATTCGTTGTTCTTATCATAAAATATCTATCTATTTTTCACAACATCAAATTTTTATTAACCAATATAAAAATCTTTCCGCTCTTATCCAAAAAAGGTTCGATAGTTATCTATGCTACGTCATTCTTAAGACTATCATCCGAAAGAATTGGAACGGAAAAGGGAGGAAATCTCTCCATTCCTGGTTTTCATGTAGCGGGATCCTTATCAACCATCAGTATATTTTTACACCACTGCGAGAACAAAATAATTCTACCATATTACAGAAGAAAGAATCTCTTAGTCATGAAGTATTCATTCATTTAATCATGGAAAACAAAATTTGTATATATCTCTCCACTAAAATTCTATGATGGAAATGACCAAAAGCTAACTTTAGAATACTCTTTGTCACCCGGAAGGTTCCAAGTAGCTCTCCAACAAATAATAAAAAACCCGACCAGACCAGACCAAACCAAACCAAACTAAAACAAACCGAATCCAACCCGACAGCAACAGACGACTCAGACTCCACGATCTCCTTCTCCATTTTTTTTCTTCTCAGTTCTCTACCAAAAGAGAAGATCTCAGACACGAAGTGGTTTCCAGGAGAGTGAGTGAGAGAGAGAGAGACTAACGAAGGAAGGAAGATGTCGCTGAGGCCGAGCACACGCGCGGAGCTGAGGAAGAAGATATACAAGACTGGTGTCGATGCAGATGAGGCGAGGCGTAGGAGAGAGGACAACCTCGTCGAGATTCGTAAAAACAAGCGCGAGGACAGTCTCCTCAAGAAGCGCCGCGAAGGCATGATGCTCCAACAGCAGCAGCCTCTCGGAGCTTCTGGCCTCGATGCTCTCCAGAGCGCTGCCGCCGTTGAGAAACGAGTAATGGATCTTTTGATTTTGATTTTGGATCTTTTTGATCTGATTTGTTAGTGATGATGGATCTTTGATTTGAATTGTGTGTCTTTTCCCCTTCAAATCAAAGATCAGATCCTTACTATATTACAGCAAATCTAGTTAACTCTATGTACTGATCTTGTTAATGGATTTGTATGTTTGATTTGATTTTGGCAGTTGGAAGGAATCCCAATGATGGTACAAGGTGTTTATTCTGATGATCCTCAAGCTCAGCTTGAAGCTACTACTCAGTTTAGAAAGTTGCTATCTATAGGTATGTTATACATTTTTTTCTACTTTTAGAATGTTATATGTGTGTGTAAAGACATTTGAGATGGTTATTTTTTTTTTGTAATTTGATGTGCAGAGCGCAGTCCTCCAATTGATGAAGTGATCAAAGCCGGTGTTATCCCTCGTTTTGTTGAGTTTCTTCGAAGGCAAGACCATCCACAACTCCAGGTATGTCTCATATTCCTTATCACTGGCACTTTAAAAACTCAAGAATGTATGTTGGCTTACTTTAAAGTTCGTATGCAGTTTGAGGCGGCATGGGCTTTGACCAACGTTGCGTCAGGGACATCAGATCATACTCGGGTTGTGATTGAACATGGGGCCGTACCTATCTTCGTCGAGCTTCTTAGCTCTGCTAGTGATGACGTCCGGGAGCAGGTTTACCACTAACTAGCTATAGATAATTGTAGCTCTCACTTGCACTTGCATTTTATATTTGACCAGGATACATGCCTCCAAGTTCTGTGCCCATATTTGTCTTTTTATTTTTATTGTTTCTTTTGATCTAATATATATATATATATATATTTTTTTTTTTCTTTTTTTTAATGATAGTCAACCAAGTGCTTCTCTGTAGTTCTAGGTGCTAAACCGGTAATGTTGTGTTACAAACTTTTATATGCATATCCATTGTAGGCGGTGTGGGCCTTGGGGAATGTTGCTGGAGACTCGCCAAACTGCAGGAATCTTGTTCTCAACTATGGGGCTCTTCTACCATTGCTGTCTCAGTTAAACGAAAATTCAAAGCTATCCATGCTAAGGAATGCTACATGGACCTTGTCCAACTTTTGTCGTGGGAAACCACCAACACCATTTGAAGAGGTAGGAATCGAGAAATGTATCCTCTTATGTTACAGATTTTCTAAATTACATATGTTTTGGTTGCGTTCATAATGTTTGACATATTCACATATATTCCAGGTGAAGCCTGCCTTGCCAGTTCTTCGGCAGCTTATTTATCTAAATGATGAAGAAGTTCTTACTGATGCCTGTTGGGCTCTCTCCTACCTTTCAGATGGCCCCAATGATAAAATTCAGGCTGTGATTGAGGCTGGTGTCTGTCCACGACTTGTGGAGCTTCTAAGGTTAGTCTTCTTAGCTTTTTTTTCATTCGGATTCTGAGTGCTTTATACTTGTGGTATTTTCAGTAACGGTGTTGTCATCTTCAAACTTGTGATTCTTTTTAAAATTTTGGTGTTGGTGCTCTCAACAACTTGCATCATTGTTTTCTTTATATTACTAACTGATATATATTTCTTGAAGTCATCCATCACCGACGGTTCTCATTCCTGCTCTCCGAACTGTTGGGAACATCGTAACTGGCGATGACTCTCAGACACAGGTATCATTTGTGAAGCATGCCATTTTACAATGTTTTGGTGTTTGCTACTAAACATGTATGTTTGCTTTTCAGTTTATAATTGATAGTGGGGTACTTCCACACCTTTACAATTTGCTCACGCAAAATCACAAGAAAAGTATCAAAAAAGAAGCTTGTTGGACAATCTCAAATATTACTGCTGGGAATAAAGTTCAGATAGAGGTATAGCTTTTCCTGCTATAATAGTCATCAAAGTTTCAGAGAGGCTAAAACCAAAATTTTAATTACTTTTATAATATTCAAACAATAGGCTGTGGTTGGCGCTGGGATTGTCCTCCCTCTTGTGCATTTGCTCCAACACGCAGAGTTTGATATAAAGAAGGAAGCTGCGTGGGCTATTTCAAATGCTACCTCAGGAGGTTCTCATGAGCAGATTCAGTAAGCCATCTCTATTTGCCTAAGCGCATTTGCAAACAAGTGGATTACAATTCAGTGTTCACTCTTAATAGTCTGGTACCCACCATCCATCTCAATATCGAAAAATGCTATAATAAACTTTTTTGCGTGCAGGTATTTGGTAGCACAAGGTTGCATCAAACCTCTCTGTGATCTTCTTATCTGCCCTGATCCAAGGATTGTGACGGTGTGCTTAGAGGGGCTTGAGAACATTCTCAAGATTGGTGAGGCTGACAAGGAGATGGGGTTAAACGGTGGGGTGAATCTCTATGCTCAGTTAATTGAAGAATCTGATGGGTTGGACAAAATCGAAAACCTTCAGTCCCATGACAACAACGAGATATATGAGAAGGCCGTTAAAATCTTGGAGAGATATTGGGCTGAAGAAGAGGATGAGCAGATTCTGCCAGACGGAGATCCAGCAGAACAAGGCTTCAGTTTTGGGAACAACCAGGCTGCTGCTCCCCCTGGTGGATTCAAATTTGGTTGAACAAAGGGTATAGAACATTGAAAATCATTTGGTGTGGGGGGGGACCTGAGAATCATCTTTTGCTACTGTCATTGAAGGTTGGTTTTTGAAATACTGGCGCAAAAAGGCTTTTATACCATTTTTTCTGTTTGTTGTCATTTGTCTGAATCATTCTCTGCTTCTGCATCTTAATATACCTTTAAATCTGGGATGAATCATGTTATGTCTAGTGTGGTTTACTGGTTTAGGATTGATCACACTTTGTATTTGTCACTATTATCTTTATTGTTATAGTTTTTTCATTTCATAATTTTATTTGTCAGATTACAGAAACAAGAAAAGTTATTTGATTGCAAGAACATTATTGTCTTGATAAACAAAGTCCTCAAACAAACTGGTTAAGAAAAGCTTTAATCTCATCAATAAAAGGAGACTTTGTAGGAATAATGTGGCCAAAGTCATGCTCTATGACAGTGGCGCAACCTTGGTCAAACAACCCCGCCAAGTCCGAGCTAGCTTGAGTCACAATCTGTCTGTCTTTTCCAGGCTGGCTTCCGAAAATGTGAAGTGAAGGGCACTTGATCGACCCTTGCTCTCTCTTTTTCTCCAGCAATGGCCACGATGTGAAACCCGAGCACAACACGCAGAATCTGAAGTCTATTTCACCTGAGAGCTGCTCTTGTTTCCCGCACACAGCTGCAGCCATTGCTGCACCTTGAGAGAATCCGAGAATGCCATCAAAAGGGCCTTTCTCTGCAAACACCGTCTTCAGATATGTCAACGATTTGTCAAACCCTTCGGTTTGGTTCTGATACTGCAATGGATCAAACTGGGACTGTGCCACTGTCCAGCCTGTTTCACTCGGTTTGTCAAAATCTGGTGACACCAACCACGCAAACTTCTTGTTGCATGCCCCCAGTGGAGGAGGAGTGGTAGTAGCAGCAGTCTGGTAGATGAACTGTAGTTCATGAGGTGCATCGATGAACACAAGCTCAGCGATGTTCTTCAGTTTCTTTGCTAGTGATCCAGTCCTCCCTTTGAAGCCAGACGCGTTCTGCCTAAAACCATGTAGGCATAGGATCCTTAGCTTCCGCCTTGTATCGTCATCACCTGCAGGGGCGTAGAATATGAGATTACAAACTTCACAATGTATAAACAGACGTTACCTTTGCTTTCACAAGGCTGGTTTGAGTGATCAAGACTCAAAGGGACTTGTCCTTTGTGTTTACGGCACAGTTCACACACATAATCATCTCCTTTAACCTGCAACACCACAACATAAGTCCAAGGTAACACAATCCAATGTGAAGTAGATCTCCAATACCTGGCAATGATTGCAGACTAATACAAGCATCCTGCATAGTCTGCAACGGCAACGTGGAGAATAGTCGTCAAAGGTATTGTTGCAGAGAAGGCAGCAGCCTATTATTTCCTCTTTTGAGCTCCCAACTGAGATCCTAAAAACCCCACATGAAAAATATAAGTTACCCTTTTCCTGGTAGATTACAAGAGAAAGATGGTGGATTCATATACCGGTGATCAAACACAAAGTTCTTCCCTTTGAAGAACCCTCCACTAGGAAACTGTTCAAGATATCTCTGTATGCCACCATAGAGCTGCAAGAAAACAATTAACAGCTAAAGTCAGCCAAGTTCAGTGACTTGTGTTATCAAAACCCATTTGCTAACCTGAAAGGTATTCTCAAACCCTGCGCCTTTAGATCTGATATATGCAGATGCCATTTCACACCTGATTCCGCCAGTGCAGTACCTGGGTTTTGCCCAGCACATTAGAGCTTCAATGATGTAAGGAAAGCAAACAGACAAGAAACGTATTCATGTAATATGTTCATAGAACTATAATCCATACATGAGCACGTTTTTTCCCTTCAGTTTCTCTGCATTCTGATCAATCCAAGTTGGCAAGTCGCTATACTGCCTGATCTCAGGATCAAGGGTCTCAACATTCTCTGATTCGAATTTTCCAATGCGTGTCTCGTACAGGTTCCTGGCGTCCAGCAAAACAAGTTCCTTATTCTCAGACTTCCCGGATCCATCAGGTTGTTCTTCTGAGTTTAAAAAAAAAAACATAAATCAGATAAGATAACACAATATAGCCGCAGGTGATAATACAGATTAAAAGAAATATCTTACTGGCACTCTGCAGGACGGAATGAAACTCAGCAGCAGAGAGATGTCTTCCAGCATTTGAAATATCTGGTGATTTCAAGAGAGGGGAAGTACTAAAGGTCACTAACTCCTGCAAACCACAACACAATGCCCACAGTTATGTCAAAAATGCTAGCAAGGGCTAAGGAAGTTATGTTTTGTTAAGAGAAGAAGGCAAGAGAAGAACCTCAACAACACGGATGGAGAGTGATGTAAACCCACACTCCTGAGAAACTTTGTCATTCAAAGGATGATGGCAAGATGCAAGCTTGAAGTCAGTGCCTTGGAACAAACAATTCGACTTTGCTGCAGCAATATGTTCCTCCAATGCACTTAATTTCCCACCAACCTAAAAACCAAAAATGCAAACTGTATTCTGTTATCACAACCCTATAAACAGAACTCTATCAAAAAGCTTCAAACTTTGGATTCTGCCTCTTCAATGGTTCATATGGATTGGATCTTACAATCAACCCCAACTAGCTCTGGACTCAGAACTCAGAAAGAGTTTGACTTTATTGTCTTTCATTCCTCTAAAGACATAAAGGTTTAGCCTTTTCGATTAAATATACAACATCGGATATGCAGAGAAGGAGATAAGAAGCATACGGTGACATTGACGCCGTGAGTGGAGAGTCTGACTCGGCCGAGTAACCCGAGTGAGTTGCAGCTAGATTCATAAAAGGAAACGAGCTCATCTACATCGGGAACAGTGGTGTATTTGTAATACAGCAACACCCCGTATTGCTCTTTATCTTCAATACTCTGCCTCTCGCCATCGCCACCACACGAGGTTGTTCCCATTAGGGTTTTTCAGTGAAGCCAAACGATAAAATCTCTCAGGCTAGGGACGTCGCCAAGATGGAACCAGGAAGTAGCCATTTGCTAAAAGCCTAAAACACACATAAACGCGAACGCGATTTAGAAAACCGAATCCAATTAAACCGGAATATATTTAAACCGGAATTTGTATATTGAACCATTTCATAAGCTATAAATAGACCAGAGATGTCAAAAATACCATCACCACTCAGCAGCCTTCTCTATTAGTCCATCATGGCACAACAGCTTCGTCTTCAAAACCACGAAGCATTATCTTAGACAGGCCTAGAGTTGATCACAGTATCAATGTTTAAGGAAATCAAACATATAGAGACAGTGTTGAATAATCACTGCCATGAAAACGCTGCCCAGTTTCTCTTGTTAAGCTTAGATGTTACTTTTGATCTGTTATACTCGAAACAATTCATTTGAGATGTCACGAGAACAACCTGCTCTTGCGCGATATCTCTGATATGATGTTGGTTTTAGCGTTTGTTCACAAAACTAAAAGAGTTTGTTGTATGGACATAAATTTGAAATAATAATAATAATCAATCATAAACACAGCAAGGCAGGAATCAAGTCTCAAGAAAGCAGGGTGAGAAATCACAATCAATAAGTTAGAAGTTGGGAACTCCTATAGTTATTTTAAGTGAACTTAATTAGTATTTATTTGGGTTCTAAAGATAGTAGGGAAGAAAAAAAACAGGTGATCTTCAATATCTCAAGGAATTATTTGAAGAGAAAGTGAGATGATAGGCACTGCATTTATATGGAAGGGGCCATGCATGCACCATCAAATCATATTATTAATAGTACTAACTGTCCATTATTGTGATGATGATGATTGCCAGATAATTTAAACCCAAAAATGGGATAAACAGGACATGCCACGCATCAGAATTTATGTACTTACCCACTAACCTTCTCAACCATGCCCATTAATGCTTTTTACATGCATCTATATATCACAATTCACAAGGTTAAGGCTACTTCAATCTCCACAAAACACACAACTAAAACCCGCCACAACAGAGCTAAGAAACAGAGATGGGTCTGGTCACAGAGGAGGTGAGAGCTAAGGCAGAGATGTACACCGGAGATGAGATGTGCCAAGAGAAGATAAAAGTCTTCCTCAAGGAAATCTCTATGCCCAATGGCTTACTACCTTTGAAGGACATAGAAGAGGTTGGGTATGACAGAGAGTCAGGTGTTGTGTGGCTGAAGCAGAAACAGAGCATCACCCACAAGTTCGAAGCGATCGATAAGCTTGTCTCCTATGGAACCGAAGTTACTGCCGTGGTCCAAACCGGTAAGATCAAGAAGCTCACTGGAGTCAAGTCCAAGGAGCTTCTTATCTGGGTCACTATCAGTGAGATATATACAGAGGAGAAAGAGAAGATCACCTTTATGTCACCAACCACACTCTCCAGGACTTTCCCTGTCTCAGCTTTTGTAGTCCCAGAGGAAGTGGAACCTGCCAAGGAAGAACCTGCCAAGGAGAAGAGCAGTGAAGCCACCGAGGAGCCTGCCAAGGGAGAACCTGCCAAGGAGGCTGCCAAGGAAGAACCTGCCAAGGAGGCTGTTGCCGTCAAGGATGCCTAATCAAGCTTCTCACTGCTTCTACAGTTAAGAGATACCGAAATCTTTTGAAGTGTGCTTCAACAATTTAAACCGACCATTGAGAGTTGGTGTTTCTCACTGCTCTTACTCTTATCTATTACCCACCCACTCGTTGCTGCTTGTTTTTACCTGTAATAAGATGTCAACATCATCTTGTTCTACAAATATTACCGTATAATTATTTATAAACTACATTGAAGATGGTTTTGTATGTCACTTCAAGAACACTGAGTTCGAGATACACCGAAATCTTACACGCTGGGTCTAAAAGGAGGGATGGCGTACTGCTTAATCTTTACTAAGTATAGCAACAACGTTCATTTGCATTGACTCCAAAAGCACAATAAGTATGACTTTCAAGTACTATACCGGGAGCAAGTTTGACCATATACAAAAGGAAATGAGATACTAATGTACTTCGCAGTTGTCGCAAATGAAAAGATACGTCTTTCACATTCATGTGACTAATGAAAGACCATAAATGCACCTAGATGATATAATGATCTAACATTTTTCAAAAACATATATTTGCTAAAATCACAGTTGGGTAATCAACAAGGCAAGAAATCAGAAAATATCAACTCCTTTGTCTTTTATTTAATCAACATAACTGCAATTGTCTACAGTAGCTAGGGAACATCAGGGCTAAGACTACGATATTCAAATACCTCCAATTTTTTTATAAAAAAACTTGAGATCCCAAAAATCCAGACGCGTTCTCCAGCCCAATTACGCCGTCTGAGACTGAAAGGCAAAGTTAACGAGAACCCCATCAGTAAAAGCATATGATTAATACACCAAATGTTACATGCCAACAACCAGGACCAATGCTAATTTATTTAAAAAATAATTGAGCAAACATCGAAGTTATATGTAATGAGATAAAATGAGTTGGTAAAAGCATACCTTGGAAGATGCTATCCACTTGCCATCAACCCATTCCTGATGTAGCCTTAGTTGTGAATGATGAAACTTGAGCATCTCATCAGTTCTCGAGAAATAAACCAGGTAGCTCGACTTGGCAAGCACCTTTCTAACCACCCCGATCCACCATCCATCATTATACAAGGCGTTAACTTTGTCAAGCTTCTCGAACGGATTAACCATGACCATCTCTAGCGGCTGAGGCCTTATCTGAAAAACATTAACCTCTTCTCTCAACGGCTCTTTCCCATCTTCAGCTTTCAGCTTATCGTACTCCACAAGGCACTTGTCCGTTCCTCTGTACTCAACAAGTTTCGCAAGAAACCAAGAATCTTCAAACCCTTCTTCAATGCTGCCAACTTCCACTGGAGTTCCAACGCTGAAATATCGCTTGTCGATTGCTATTTTACGTCTCACGTTCCGTTCACATGGAACTTTCTGCAGATCCAAATTAAAAAAAAAAACCTAAAACAAACACATATGAGATCATTTCTAGAAGATTCTAACACTACCTTTGCTCTCTTCATCACCTCTCCTCTTTTCAAAGGCAGCTCCCAGGTCCCGTTGACCCACTCCTTATGCAGACGAAGCCCCTGCCTTCCAAACCTCATCCTTTCTCTCGACTCCCTGAAAAAGATACCAACACTCCCATCCTTCATACTCTCCATAACCTCACCGACCCACCAGCCGTCGTTGTAAAAAGCATCAATCTTGTCCCCCACAGCAAAATCTATATCCTCATCACTCGGCGGTGGCGGCCTTACGTGCAGAAAGTCCGCTTCTTCTTTCAAAGGCTCGACGCCGTTATCTTCCCTCAAGTCTTTGTACTCAATCATGTACTTGTCTTCTCCAATGCGTTCAACGACTTTGGCCGCAAACCAACAACCAACGAAACCTTCCTCGTCGCTGCTTACCTCAACAACTGTGCCGTTGGAAAACATCTCTTTCGCAATGGCTCTAGTAGTTTCCGGATCTACTTGTGGTACAAGGTACTGCAAGGTTTCGTAATTGTAACGATTAGTTAGTGTGGGATCCTAGTGCTCTACAAATATCATAACTGTAACGGTTAGTGTGGCCTTAAGTGGAGATATTTTAGTTTTCTTGAGTTTAATTTCAAAATTAGATATACAAAGCAAAATAAATTAAACAAATTTGTGGATTTGTAGTAACTGCTTAATTTATCATAAAATAATTTAAAACAGTTTAATGGACATAAAAAAATTATATAATATATATTTTACCTCTTTGTCTTCTGTGTCGTCGTCTACTTCCTCTGACTCCTCCTCCTCCGATTCCGTTTCAGTTTCATCTAGGGGAGGCTTCCACGTGTCGTTCACCCACTCGCGATGAAACCGTAACTCATCTCTGCGAAACTGAATCTGCTCTTTGGAGGCTCTGAAGTAAACACTGAACTTCCCATCGCCGCGGCGAGCCTCGGTAACGGTCCCTTCCCACCAGACGCCATTGTAAAACGCGTCGACGTCTTCCCCTGCCGCGATATCCCTCTTCTTCTCCGCCTCGGACATCGGCGGAGGGCGAGGGCGGAGGTGATCCACGTGGACAAACTCCCTGAGCGGTTTGCTCTCGTCGTCTACCTCAGACATCGTCGCGTACTCCACCTGGCAGTTGGCGGAATCCGGGGATGGGACGGTGACCACCTTCCCCGGGAACCACGCGCCGCGGTAATCGTCCTCGCTGGTGCTGATCTCCACGGCGGCGTCGGGTTTTAGGAAAGAAGGAAGACGGTTGTGGATTGTTCGAGTCGCGGGATTGTTCGGAGCTTTGTTCCTCTGCTTCGCCGGAGATGGAATCATAGGAGACTGGCGACGCCGCGAAGACATGAAATTGGCGGGAAGAATGGGATGGATATGCTCTGTGTGTGTGTGTGTGTGGAGGATCAATGGAGTTAGCTTTTTCTAGGGTTTTGTAGTTTGATTTCGCGAATCAAATCAGTTTTAAGAGGTTTTTTTTTTTCAAAATATATTTGTGATCTTGGGCTTTTGTGAATATGTGATTCTGGGCTGATAAGACGTTAAGGCCCAAATTCACTTTTTTTTGGTTAGGCTTTTCACCATTTTTATATTGGGTTTAGAGTTCTGAAACTTTCTTTTTTTGGTAGCAGCTCAACTGAATTCAGACGGTGATCTTGAAGATTACCACCGAAATCAAAAATAAAAGTAAAATTTCTGATATTTTGTTTGGGTTAAACGTAAGCATAGGACCATAGGGTAAGTCGAAAATGTAATATGCATGTCAAAAAGACGAATATGATAAGCCTCTTTCTTAAATCCCTTAATATATAGTGGAGAAAAACAATCAGTCAAAAAAAACATGGTGTTGCTTATGGCGACAATCTTCTTTGTACACCGTCTTTGCTCTCACTAAAACATTTTTTTTTCTCAAACAAGTGTGAAGGCAGATTGTACCGTGGACTGGAACCTTGATGCGATTGTCTGTGAGGCAAACTGCTGAAACTGTTTCTTTGCATCTACCAACAAAAAAAGTGTGGATACCAGTTAAGAGTATGTACATGAATACGTTCTTATTGGATTCACAAATCTACGAATTTAATGTGAATCTTAACAAAATCAGGGCTCTACTGGAATCGATCTTACCTTTCTTGCACTTTGTGAAGCCGATGATATTAGCCACGTTGAGGGACAAGCAAACGCCGACAACCAGCAGGTAGTCGGCCTGAAACCTTATCAGTGAAAATACCCCAAGGATCAACCACGCAGCTGCCTAAAGACAAGGAAAAGATAAGAAGAAGATTTAGCTGCGAATACATAAAAGATAGCATTTATACAATGTTTTCCTCCAGACATTAAACACATAGCTACAATCTCATGGATAGTTGTCAATCTTTTTAATATGGTCAATGAGGGATACTAAAGGACAAACTCTGAAATTCACATGTATCACCGTTGCAACACATTTGCTTTACCACTAGGGTGGGTCATGTTCATTCTTTCTTGCCTGTTTTTACTCCTACTCATCCACTAAAGTTTCAGGTGCATTTCAAACAGGTTTTAAGTGATAAAGCATACGCTACAAACTGTAGTCATAGACAGGAACTACTCACTGCAAGGTAAAGCGTCCACCAGAAAAGCCACGAGTCTTTCTTGTTCATCCGAGCCAAGGACTGATACAGACAAACGAACGAAATAAATGAGTCTGAGAAAAAGTAAAAAACTACACAGCATTTCTAGACAACTGACCCGTAAACCGCCCTATTGAATAAAGTAAAACATGAAGCAAAAGAAAAAAAAGAGGGATAACCTCCTGGTCAAGGGACTCAAATTTCCAGACACTTTCTCCCAAGTCATTGATCTCATTCCACCACCTGAGACCAACGAGTATACGGCCACTCACATTCTTAACCACCCAGAAGTCAAGGGCAGCAAGAAGAACAGTCACGACAAAGATGATGACAAAGCTGTTGAAGAAGAGAGCGGATAGAATGTAAAACGCCAACGCAGCACCCTGACCCAAAAAAACAAAAACAAAATATAAACTTGTTACAATATTTAAACCATTTCTTTTACACCCTTATAAAAAAACTTCAAAAGAATTTAATATGCATACCTTGAAGAGAACATGGAAGAGACATGTATTTGGGTTCGCATAGTTTTCAACTGGTGCCTGCATTGAAAAGAAACGATCAAATCTGTATAAATTCTAAAGTAATTTGCACTGATATAACGCTAATAAAGAAAAAAAAAGGTGCATAAACGGATTAATCTCGCTACGCATAGTCGTAAGGAGGTGAACTAATCGAGACTAAAACGATTCTTAACCTAGTAATGACTGACTATTTAAGCTCAAGCTTGCTAATTTCTAATGTGTGCACATAAGGAACCGACGAACACAGATCCAACACAATAATGTCAAGATCGAACAACTAATCGAGTTTAATCAAGAATCTGATAAGCGATCGAACTCCGAAATTAACATGAAACGAAAGGTAAATTGAGGCGTAAGAGGAAGAAGTATCGAGACAGCTAAAATTCATTCACCTGGCTAGGATCCATCTTTCGAAAGTAATCAATCACGGAAGCTGATCAGCAGAGAAAAACGAAACACCTCTCCGATATGTCAAACACCGATCTTCTTACCTCCGAGAAAAGATATAATTTTCCGAGCAAAGTTTTCTTCAGTACCGGATCTTCAAACTCTTGCCTCTTTGCGCGTGCGCTACGTGATTTCTTCTCTTTTTGTAAAATCTTTTTTTTTTTTTAAATTCTAAATCAGCCCAGAGGCCTAAGTGTATGTCCTTTATGGCCCATTAGGCCCAATATAAAAAGTTCAATTACACTTTCACCCTACAAAACCTTTACACTTGCGGTCGGAATCATCGCGCTATCTAGAGATCAGTATGTTTTATGAAAGAAGAGGACGACAATGGATTATTAATATGTGACCATGAAACAGCGAGAGGTTGAGATCATTGTCTTATCCGGAAAAATAAAAGATTTAATGATCAGAAGCAATAAGATGATGGGGCCTTACGAACCATTCACAGACACTCACATAAGACTTTCTCTTCAGTTTGCTCAGAGAGTGAACCAACAAGCATGGCGAAGATGATGATGA
Source organism: Raphanus sativus (assembly GCF_000801105.2). Lineage (NCBI taxonomy): Eukaryota > Viridiplantae > Streptophyta > Magnoliopsida > Brassicales > Brassicaceae > Raphanus > Raphanus sativus. Next base: position 2,820,098 of record NC_079511.1, on the reverse strand, counting down.
TGCAACAGAGCCAGCCTTCTTTATCTCTCCTTACTTCTTCTCTCTCTGACTTTAATGGCGCCAAGCTCAACCTACAAGTCCAGGTCTTCTTTTTTTCTTTGCTCTGACGTTTCTTTTGCGTGTCTATGTATCAAACTCTGTTTCTAAAATCTTCAAATTTCTCTTTTTTTTTGGTTGCGTTTGCGTGTCTGATGGATGATATATTTACTTTTCATTTCATTAACTTGTTCATCACATTACACAATGTATCCGTTTCATGTTTGACTTCTTGAGAAATGAATCATTGTGTTAAGATTAATGAATGTGTGTCTAAAAGTAACAGTTCTGGTAACAGCTCTGCTTTTGTATTTGAGTAAAGGTTATGAGCTTCTTAGTCATAATGATATGTTGCTGTGAAGCTCTAGCTTCAGGTTCATCAGTAGCCTTATCTTTTCTTACAGACTTGTCTTTGTTGTTTAAACTGCAGTACAAGAGGAAGGTTCAACAGCCAAAAGGAGCACTCTATGTATCAGCCTCCAGCGAAAAGAAGATTCTTATTATGGGTGGCACACGATTCATTGGTATCTTCTTATCCAGGTTCCTTGTCAAAGAGGGACATCAGGTTCTTCATTCTCTCTTCCATGACCAATCAAACTGTCTTTTTTAGTTTCCTTCTCTCATTGGCTAATTGTTGCTTTTTGCAGGTTACATTGTTCACAAGAGGTAAATCTCCTATTGCCAAACAATTGCCTGGCGAATCTGACCAAGACTTTGCTGATTTTTCTTCCAAGGTATTATTACACTATTCCTTGTGAAAGAACATAGAGAAGTTCAATCATAATAAATGTTTATGTTTTGCTAGATTCTTCACTTGAAAGGAGACAGAAAGGACTATGACTTTGTGAAGTCAAGTCTTTCAGCTGAAGGCTTCGATGTTGTTTATGATATCAACGGTAACATGTTGTCTATTTTGCTGTTTTACAGTCTCTTTCCACTGACAATTGATTACATTTGATACATTGTACCTTCTCTTCTTCTTTTTTTTTTTTTTTTTTGACAGGGAGGGAAGCTGAAGAAGTTGAGCCCATATTAGATGCACTTCCTAAACTAGAACAGTAAGTTATATATACCACATGAATGTTTGCTAGCTTTAACAATAACATTTTTTTTTCAAAATTATAATATGTGTGGTTTAATTGTATTAGGTATATCTACTGTTCTTCAGCTGGTGTTTACCTCAAATCTGATATCTTGCCACACTGTGAGGTATGTAAATTAATCTGACTCTTCTTGAGCTTGTAGTAATCTCTCTGGATTCTCCATGTATAAGTTTGTGATCTTCTCATTAACTGATGCAGGTGGATGCAGTTGACCCGAAGAGTAGGCACAAGGGGAAGCTGGAGACAGAGAGCTTACTGCAATCAAAAGGTGTAAACTGGACTTCTATACGTCCTGTCTACATCTACGGTCCATTGAACTACAACCCCGTCGAAGAATGGTTCTTCCACCGTCTCAAAGCTGGTCGACCTATCCCAGTTCCAAACTCTGGCATCCAGATCTCACAACTCGGTCACGTTAAGGTCCGGTCTGCACACACCTAACCTCATAACTCTCTTATCATGCGTCAAGAGCAATGATCTAATGATTATGTATAATCTTTCAGGACTTGGCAACAGCCTTTCTCGCCGTGCTTGGTAACGAGAAAGCCAGCAGAGAGATATTCAACATCTCAGGAGAGAAGTACGTCACCTTTGATGGCTTAGCAAGAGCTTGCGCAAAGGTACTACATATTGAGTCTTTTTTTTTGGATTATTGCTTTGATTTAACTGTTTGCAAGTGATGTAATATTTTAACACTCTTTTATCAGGCTGGTGGGTTTCCAGAGCCAGAGATTGTTCACTACAACCCTAAAGAGTTCGACTTTGGGAAGAAGAAGGCCTTCCCTTTCCGTGACCAGGTTAATACCTCCAAACATTCAAATGATTCACGCTGCCATCTTTTAATTTTTTTTTTTTTTTTAATAAGTTGTGGATTTTGATCTTGCAGCATTTCTTTGCCTCGGTGGAGAAAGCAAAGCATGTCTTGGGATGGAAACCAGAGTTCGACTTGGTGGATGGTCTCACTGACTCGTACAACCTCGACTTCGGTCGTGGAACTTTCAGAAAAGAGGCGGATTTCACTACCGACGACATGATTCTAAGCAAGAAACTTGTTCTTCAATAGAAACATTCTTGGCTTGTATATGGTTGTGTGATCTCAAACTGAAGAAGATTCTCAAGTTTAACGTCGTCTCAAATGTATTTTCTGTATGGATTGTGTTCGAGTTTTTTCTATAAACAAAAAAAAGCGGCGCGCGGTCTGGCTCTTGAAATTCTACTTACAATTTAGTGAAGGAGAGGCAGAGAGTTGGTTGTATGCAACTCTCCAAATGAACCGAACCAATCTCAACTTAAATAAGGTTCGGTTCTCGGTTTATATATCCAGGGGTAATCATTCATATGTCAATACTAGATGAAACCAGCAGTATATACTAAGTATCAAAATCAAATGTTGTTTATTATCATTATCATCATACTTAAAGAGAAGTCATGAGAAGAATATTACAGACTAATATCCAACATGCAGGCCCGGCTTTGACCACAAACATTAGATGCAACCGTATGTGGCCTACTATTTTGATAAAATTTTAGGGCCTAGTTTTTTCATTTGTATTACTTATAAATATAGAAATTTGTTATGTATATTGATGTATATTGTCTATAAATAAGGAAGGTGGTGGGCCGTGGACATTTTTTATATTATTAAACATGAGTAAATTGAAAGATAAGAAAAAATGGAAAAATATTATGATGACAACAAAAAAGAAAAATAACTGATTTAGAATAGTTTTCTTCTTGGTTACTCAAAAAAAAAAGAATAGTTATCTTCTAAGTTGAATTTTTTTCTTAGCAAACATTCTTTTACGCTTCTAGTAATGTTTACAATTCTGGTTTCAGTTGTTTCAGCCGAAAGAAACTTTTCGAAGCTGAAGTTGATTAAGTCTTATTTACGGTCAACTATTTCACAAAAATTGAATAGTTTAGCTATATTGTCGATTGAAAAGGATATGATCAAGAGCCTTAATTACGAGAATCAGATGGATAATTTTATAGGAAAAAAATACAAGAAAATCTATATTTAAGAACTGATAATTTTTATTAGTTTTGAAGATATCGTATTTTTTTTATTATAGACTTGAGCTTTTTATTGACAGATTTTTTATATATTTTCTAAGGGTCTCAGTTTTGTATTTCGTAGTGGACCATGAATATCTCAGGACCGGCACTGCCAACATGTTACTAACTCGCTATGAACATATTCCATGAGAGTGAAATATGAAATAAGTTGGCTTAAAACATTTCTTACTTTATACTTCGTTTCATTCAATTTTTTTCTGACGCTGATTCATTATCATATTACAATTATGATATGAGAAAGATTACATAGACGATTCGACAACCGACAATACTATATGTCTAACGAGATCTATGCCTAACTGCATCCCTTGAGCCGTCCTATGAAGATCCACGTCTGACCAGATTAATTTGCACCATATTGTAGATCTCTTGTAAGCCTTTCTTCCGTAATCTGCATAATTGTTCAATAAACCGCTTTCTCTGGGACTTGAAACCTGGATTTATCTGCAAGAAACTGCATAGTATGGGGTTCGAACCCCAAACTTGGGTGTAGAATCCTTTAAACCATAACCACTAGGCTACGGTGCTTCCACTCGTTTCATTCAATTTTAGAAGAATAAAATGAAATATGATTGGAAATACCTTAATTGTTACAAATCAAAATATTGATCTGAGTTCCACATCATCTTCTGATTTTTTTCATCCTTTTCATTTAAGTGATTGCCAAGTGCTTTAAAAGTACCACAGGAAAATTTTACAGCTAAATTTGTTTCTAAAATACAAATGTTTTCTAATAATGTTTTAGGAATATTTTTCAAAAACTGGAGATTTTTTTTCCTTTTATTTTTTATTTTTTATTTTTTTTACTTTTTCTTTTTACCTTTTTAATTTTTTAATTTTTGTTTTTTAAGTAAAATACCTAAAGCACTTATATCTTAGATTTTACAAAATTTATAAGTAAAAATTAAATCACTTGCAATCTGCATAAAAATTATATAACTACAAAAAAAAAATCTATTAACATTAATTTTATAGCAACATAAATACAGCTCATTCCAATCAAACACATAAAACAAAAAAAATATATATAATGATTATATTAGTAAATGAAACCATAAACTATATCCAAAAGATAACCAATCTTAGCAAATAAGAATAAATCAAAAAGATTAAATTTTCCTACACGTAGTTGGCCATTAATTTTGGAATATTAATTAACAAAGTAAGACATAAGTCCTCAAGCTTACACAAGTATTTATACATGTTCATTTCTTGGACCTGATGCATGCAACACAGTTCAAAGTATGAAACTCCCGTGCAGCTCCATGACCCTTCTTGCTCTCTATATTTTTATCCATCACATGGAAGCAGTCGAAGTCCATGGACCGACACAAGAACTAATCGATAGTATATGCACTAAAACCGGAGATTACGAACTATGCAAAGAGATCATTCACAAACATTTAGAGACAAAAACAGCGAATCTCTTAGATCTCACATATCTCATATTCCGCATCGCTATTGAACACGCCAGTGATACATATATTTTCATCGGTAACATCTTGCGTGAACATCCTGATCCTGAGGAAACGACTGGTCTGAACACTTGTTTAACGGTTTACACTGACGAAACCAGTACTTTCTTGAAAGTACGCCACGACTTTTGTCGGGAAGAGTATGAACGTATGATCATAGACATTTTATCCGCAAGAAATATATTGAAAAGATGTAGGACCGATTTTCCGATTCCTCTGAACAAGAAGAAGCTTTTGATAGAGAAGAGCAGAGTGATGAAAATCTTGATCACCATGTCTGCGGTTTCAGGGTATATGGTGAAAAATGGAAATGCTTATTTGCTTAGTTCAGTTGTTACGGGCCCTTGCTTTTTCAATGATGTAGATAAAGTAACTAGTATACTAATAAGCAGTTTGTAACAGGAAAGAAATCCAATATAACATTTGGAAGATTTGGATTACTTTGGTTTTAATAAGTTTTAGATTACTGGTTATAATAAAAATAAGGGTAATTCTCACAAATAAACAATTTTTAACTTTTTTTCACAAAAAAGATCCTAAAGAGGAAAATGACCAAAAATGTTTCATTTAATAGGTAAAAAATCCATAATACTTTAGATATATAAATACAAAAAAAAGTGAAAATATGTTTTATAGTTTCAGTAATATGTTTTCAAATCCAAAATTTTCTATAATTTTTTCTTAAAAATTTATTTTGTAATTCGAAAATGGTTTTTGAAACTATTTTTCAAATTTAATTTTTAATATTTATTTTTATTCTATAAAATATTAAGTCTTAATCTCAAGTTTTCACCCCTTAACTCTAAACCCTAAGATTTAGACTAGTTAACCAAGAAGTATAAATGTATATTCAACTTTTTAATGAAACATTTTGATCATTATATTTGTGACAAAAACTTTTTATACTATTCTAGTGTATTTTCTAAAAATAATCTTATTTTAAACCATGAGATTTGGATTTATATATTTTATCAAGAAACTCCACAAAACACTATAAATTGTAACAAAACTATTAAAATTCACTACTTTGTTTTAAATAACATTAGTCTTTATAGCAAATTTTAAAATCATTGTTCAATAACACAGTTTTTTTAAAAAAAATATTATAATTAAATAATATATGATACATAACTTTAGTACAAATCACTCTAAAAAGCAGCATTCACTTTTTCTAGCTTTTAATTAACAATAATCGTTCCAAACAAAATAAATTATAATTGTTTATTAACTTTCATCTCAAAACTTTTTACCAATGCATATAATGGTTTTCATATTATAGTAAATAGTGTGTGTGTTTTTACTCTTTACTTTTTATTGCTGCTCCAGGATTCCTAATGTCACTCGAATAAACAATAAGTAAAAAAAGCTTACCATTTTACCCAAAAAAAAGTAAAAGCTTACCTAAGTTAGATTCCATGCAAGACTTTGAACTTCAATCTGCAAGCATTTACGTAGTCAAACAAAATCTTCTTCAGTTTGGTATTCTTTTGTGTGTTGTTTTACCATACATCAAGACATTGACTGAATTTTCTTCTTGTACAGTCTATATATTGCTCCATTAATATATGTACATATTGATGGGGCTGCATTGATGCCATTTTACAGAAAAGGTTATTAAACATGGAATCACTTTTGAAAAATGACAAAACGCACATTTAAAAGCTAAACAAATGCTCACACGGAATATATGCACCCACAAATGTTTTTGACCATTGACTGATTAATTAATGAGTTCATCAATATGCCTAATTTTAAAAGATAAATTTGTCAACGAGTTCATTCTCAAATGACCACAGATCACTCACAAACAAAAAAAACGAATGAAAATGTATCGCATTCTGTTGGTACTTTTGGTGATTACACTCGCTTACTCCTTCGCAGAAGCTCTACTCGATAACAATACTCAACAAAGAGTTGACGCAATATGCAAACAGACAATAGACACCAAATTCTGCCAGGGGGTCTTTGCCAAGAAGCTGGCTACGTCTTCCCCAAGCAATAAAGATCTCCTGAACGTGACAGTGACAGAAGCTGAAACATTCTCGGCCAAGACTTATTTCTTCATCAGCACACTCCTTAGAGATGCTGGAGACGAGAGGTCCGGTCTGCAAAAGTGTGCCGAAGCTTACGAAATTGTAAACACTGCGTTCACGGAGGTTGTATCTTTCTTCAATCAAGGACTATACGGTGAGATCCTAAAACTCACGGGTAAAGTTTCTTATGGTGTTGGTATATGTAAGACAGATTTTAATGTGCCCGGTTATCATATCAATCCGATGATTGAGAAAAATAGAGAAACAAAGGTCTTAGTGGCCATGGAACAGATCATTGGTCATATGATTTCTTCCTAATCTAATTGTTAAAGCTTTGATAATGTAAACAAATGTTTTCAGAAATATTATAAATAATGTAGTACTAAATCATGATCCGCCCGACTGGGCGGGGTTATATTTTTATAATATATATAACTATTTCTAAACTTGCAATCTAATGATTTGAATTTTAATTATATAGATGTATACTGTTTAATATTTTGTGGAAACTATCACGCAAAGAATATTCATAAGATTTACAATGTAGGCGAATTTAGGTAAATTAGTTATGATACTTGAGAATATTCTATATATAATATGCATAAGATTTACATTTTAAGAGAAAAAGGTAAATTAGTGATCTCATCTTCGATTTTTCTTTTTTAGTAACAAATTTTTAAAACTATTAATATACTTTATTGGAAAAGGAATGTGAAAATATAATATTGAATTAAGTAAGTAAGATTCACTAAATTTAAGTGAGTTATTAAGATGAAGATATTTGTGAGAGATGCATGAGTAGATTTTGTAAAGTAGTTAAGTAATATATTTGGTATCATTAATTCAAACTTGGGGACCAATTCACGTGATATAGAAGTTCATAACGTAATATGAATCTGGTTTAATAGATCTTGATATTCTGTTTACGGTTTGATAATCAATAATATACTAAGAAAACTATATTAAGAATTTATTCAAAAAAAAAGGTTGACATGCCATCTATATAATTACGGTTAGACTGCAATGATGATAAAATAATTTGATCTAAGACGATATGTATAAAAAGTAAACTTGAATTGATATGAAGTTCTTAAGATATGTCATTTTCTACTTGATATGTTGACATGTAATCTCAGTTTTCTACGTCAGCTTTTATGATCAAATTGATATGAAGCTCTGTTATGAACCTCTTCTTTTTTAGGGACGACGAAATAGGAGACTTAGAAATCAAAGATTTTGTTTTTAGGGAACACAAACGATCGCATATATTTAGAAATAAATGTGTGATGTTTATTTATTAAAATGAGTAATAATAATAATTAGAGATGCTATCTATGTATCCAATCAAATATATTTTTTTCTTATCCATGTTGCCAAACATTTGATTTTCGTACTTCAGCTTTAATAGTATAGATTAAGCTTCTTAATTACAAATATCTACTCGCATACATGTTTGCAGTTTGATAAATGGTACGTAGTAAAATATAGTTTTTGCCATAAGTGATTAATCTTATTTTTTGCTTAGCGTCTGATCATATTACTGGTTGATTTCCACGCCTGCTCAAGCATATGGTTTTGCTTTCTAGCAGGTATCTCGAATCATTATCAAATTTATAGTTTTTGCCATAAGTGATTTACCTTATTTATGCGACATGCTGTAAGATTATATTTTTTTTATTTTTGGTCAAAGGTTTTATCTTTTTTTTTTTAAACGGACTTATCGTCAAATCCAAAATCAACCGGTCAGGAATCTTAAATATGCTTTATTACAAAAAATGGTATGGATATCCAGTTTAGTTGACTCAGCTCATATTTGTATGATGAAGAAGCATCACGGTTTAAGGCGAGATATATAGGCATCCCGGCACCGTTGCCATTAAACCCATTAAAGGACTTTTATATTTAATTTAATACTCCCAAAACACGATAAATATAACAAATATCATATAATCCAATACTTAAAATATTTAATTATAATATATTAAAAATTCAATAACACAGTTTAAAAATCATATTTAAATAAAATACGACTAGTCGCTTTAGTATAATTTACTCTAAATTTCAGATTCAATATATGACTAAAATATAGTTTCAGAACTCAAACTTATAAATCACGAACTGAATCAAGAACAAAGAATGCCTCTCTTTATTATATGCTTAAGAAAACTAACTCAAAAACTTAAGCTCTCTCAATCCCTTTCACAACTCACAAGTTATACCACAACTAGGTATCTCCTTATATAGGGATTATATATTCCTAAACCTAATAGATAAACATGAATAGATAACTCCTAAACATAATGTATTTATCTAATTCCATAACTTGGTAGATTTAGGATCATTACTTGCACTTCAAGTAATCTTCAAGCTTAGTCCAACATTCTCCCTCCTAAGCTTGAAGTCTTTTGTCAACACATCTTGAACTCCTATGAGCTCCCTCATCTCCTTGAATTTAGTTCTCCCTAGTGCCTTGGTTAGGATGTCAGCCCTTTGCTCTTGTCCGGGTACATGCTCGACCTCGATCAGCTCCTTTTCTACACACTCTCTTATGAAATGGAATCGAGTGTGTATGTGTTTGCTTCGACCATGAAATACTGGATTCCTAGTCAAAGCAATAGCTGATTGATTATCTATCCTGATGACCACCCGTTCGCTCGCACTGCCCATGATCTCACCGAGTAAGTCTTGTAGCCAAATGGCTTGCCTTGCTGCCTCAGTCCCTGCCATGAACTCTGCTTCACAAGAACTTAGAGCAACTGTCTCTTGCTTCTGTGAACACCAAGTAATAGGACTATCTCCAACATAGAAGATATGTCCTGTAGTACTCCTCCCATCATCTTCATCGACGTTATGACTACTATCGCTGTATCCTACTATCTTAATCATCTCAGAACCAGTACGTGCAAACGTGATACCATACGATGTAGTTCCCTGTAAGTACCTTAGACATTGTTTCATTGCTGCTCCATGTGATGCTCTTGGCGCCTGCATATATCTACTCAAAACTCCCACACAAAACGCCAAATCAGGTCGGGTGTGGAGTAAATAGCGTAAGCAACCAACGTTCCTTCTATAACAAGTAGCATCGATCTCATCTTCTTCCAAAGCTCTTGAAAGCTTTAAGCCTGCCTCCATTGGAATATGACACGAGTTGCAGTTCTTCATGCCTGCCTCTTCTAGTATTCTCAACGCATATCGCTTTTGATTTAAGGTTATACCTTCCTCGTGTTGATGAACTTCTATCCCAAGGTAATAGGACAGCTTCCCTAGATCACTCATTTCGAATTTACTAGACATCTCCCTCTTGAACTTCCGGATCACATCGACGTTTGTACCTGTAACAAACAGGTCGTCTACATAGACTGCAAGAAGTAGAAGCTCGCCATTCACCTCCTTTCGAAACACTGATGGTTCTTTAGAACACTTAGTAAACTGCAACTCCTTTAGTATTTGATTAAGTTTGTTGTTCCAGGCCCTAGGCGCTTGCCTGAGTCCATATAACGCCTTCCTTAATCTGTAGACTTTTCCTTCAGAGCCCTTTACTACAAAACCCTCCGGTTGTGTGACGTATACAACCTCTTTAAGTTCTCCGTGAAGGAATGCGGTCTTGACGTCAAGGTGGTGGATCTCCCAGCCTCTTGATGCTGCCAAACTGATGAGAAGACGGATTGTCTCTATGCGAGCAACAGGAGCAAAGACTTCATCGAAGTCTATACCATACTCTTGAACATAACCCTTTGCTACAAGCCGTGCCTTGTATTTATTAATACTGCCGTCTGAGTTTCTCTTCAGTTTAAATATCCACTTCAAGCCTATAGCCTTAGCACCGCGTGGAAGCTCTACCAGCTCCCAAGTTCCATTCTTAACAATGGACTGTATTTCCTCATCACACGCTTTGATCCACTCCTCTGCTTCTTGTGCTTCACGAAAGTTTCTCGGTTCATGGTTTATCACATTCAGAAGCATCTCTCCTTCTTCCTCCTCTATCATCAGAATATAATCATCAAGATACTTTGGTGTGAACACCTGTCTCTGAGATCTTCTTAAAGTCGGAGCTGCTTCCTCTTCTTCACTATCACCTGTTTCATCACTCATATCTTGAGTCGTTGGTTCTTTCATATCATCATTACTAGTCTCCTCGACGTCCTCTGACTTTATCTCAGTAATCCTATCCATATTAGGAATATCTTCTTGTAGTCCATGGTTACCAAACTCTCCAATAGTAACCTCAAAATCTCCAACTCTGTTTTCAATACTAGAGTCTCTGTTCCAGTTCCATCCTTTTGTCTCGTCGAAGACCACATCACGACTTACCACAACCTTACGTGTCTTAGGATCAAGCATTCGATATGCCTTAGACCCCGGTTCAGTGCCCAAATGCACTAGCAAGCGAGATCGATCATCAAGCTTCTTTAAGTGCTCTGTTTCAACCTTAGTGTAGCCGATGCATCCAAAGACTCGTAGGTGACATAGGTTCGGTTTTCTTCCATTATAAGCTTCATACGGAGTCATGTCTGCTAGTGATCTTGTACCAATCCTGTTCAAGAGATAAGTTGAATGCCGTATTGCTTCTCCCCAAAGATAGTTAGGAACCTTCTTGTCTTTCAAGATGCTTCTCGTCATCTCTAACAACGTCCTGTTACGTCTCTCTACCACTCCGTTTTGTTGCGGAGTGTATGGAGCCGTAAGATGCCTCTTGATTCCAGAATCTTCACAGAAAGAGTTGAACTCTCGTGACACAAACTCTCCACCTCTGTCGGTTCTGAGAGTCTGAATTTTTGCTTTTGAATCTCGTTCCACTACTTCCTTGAATCTCTTGAACTTTATAAATGCATCACTCTTCTTCTTAAGTAGTATTGACCACATATACCTAGAATGATCATCCACGAGTACAAATATATATTTGTTTCCTCCTGCAGTGCTTGGTGTAATGGGGCCACACAAGTCTCCGTGTATAAGCTCTAATATCTTCTTGGCGCGGTAAGTCGTTGCCTTTGGAAACGCCTGTCTTGCTTGCTTCCCAAGCATACATGATCCACAAACTTCTTTCTCAAGTTTCAGCTGCGGTATTCCTGTGACAAGCTCTCGTTGTATCATATATTTCATTGTCTCCTGATTTACATGTCCCAATCTTGAGTGCCACCTAGCACACTCCCCCATTGATGTCGTGTATAAGCATAAGTCCTCCTTTAGACCCATATAAACTTTGTAAAGCCTATTCTTTGACCTCAGAGCTTTTACAAGTAGCTTTCCTTCTCGATCACGCATGGTGAGATATTCTCCTTTTAAGCTAACATCACAACCTGATTCTGTGGCTTGTCCAAGTGAGATGATGTTACTTCTTAAATCAGGAATATAGTAAACTTCTGTCATCGTCCTTGGCTCGCCGTTCCGATCAATAAACTCTATAGACCCTTTTCCTTTGATATCTATCCGAGAGTCATCTCCGAACTTCACCTTTCCTGTGATAGTATCATCCAGATGTCTGAAATATCTCCTGTCTCCTGTCATATGGTTACTAGCACCATTATCTAAGTACCAAACGTTGTCTCCACCCATCTTGGTCTCGTATTTGCTTGGCACAATCCCATCTTCGTTGAGGTAAACAATCTCATGTATCATGAGTTCCTCTGCGTCATGAGTTTCACTCTTGTTTTCTTCTGTTTCCTGCAACTTTAGCAACCGGTCCGGACAGTCAGATGCGTAGTGCCCAAGTTTATCACATCTGTAACACATGACTCTCGATGTGTCTCTGCCTCCTCTACCGCGACCTCTTCCTCTACGACCTCCTCTTCCTCTATTACGGAGGTCGTTATAACCTCGCTGGCTTTGATTCCCATTAGACTCCATGTTAGCATACATTAGTTGCCGTTGATCATCCTGAGATTCTTCTTCATCTTCTGTTATGCGTTCCTCATAGACCTTAAGGCGACCAATTATGTCCTCAAAGCTTGTAGTTTTTAGGTCTAGTACCTGTTCCAGAGAAGCCACAATGTGTATGTACTTCTTTCGCGGTAGACTTGACAGGAACTTCTTAACCAGTCTAGGTTCATCGATGTCCACACCTAACGCTGCTGACTTTGATGATATCTCGGACAGTCTTCCTCCAAAGTCGTCTATAGTTTCCTTATCCTTCATCTTTAGTCTCTCAAACTCATTCATGAGAGTCTGTAGCCGCGCCTCTTTAACCCTCTCTGCTCCTACATGTCGTGTTTTGATGGCCTCCCAAACTTTCTTTGCCGTACTTAACTCCCCGACTTGCAAGATGAGAGACTCTGGTATTGATTGAAATAATAGTGCAACCGCCATATCATTCTTCTCTCCCTCTGTTTTTTCATCCTCAATAGTCTCCCATACTTTGTGTACTTTGAGGGTTATCTTCATGCGCATTGCCCAGACTGTGTAATTCGTCGATGTGAGCATAGGACATTTAATTGATGATGACGTTCCTCCTTTAGGTCGATCGGTAGCTGCAACAATATCCATCTTTCTCTCCTGTGCTCTGATACCAAATATAGTTTCAGAACTCAAACTTATAAATCACGAACTGAATCAAGAACAAAGAATGCCTCTCTTTATTATATGCTTAAGAAAACTAACTCAAAAACTTAAGCTCTCTCAATCCCTTTCACAACTCACAAGTTATACCACAACTAGGTATCTCCTTATATAGGGATTATATATTCCTAAACCTAATAGATAAACATGAATAGATAACTCCTAAACATAATGTATTTATCTAATTCCATAACTTGGTAGATTTAGGATCATTACTTGCACTTCAAGTAATCTTCAAGCTTAGTCCAACATAAAATATCAGCTTTGTTTTCTCTGTTTTCAACAAATAATAATAGTTCCAAACAATATAAATTATACTTCATCCGTTTCAAATTAGTTGTCGTTTTTTAAGTTAAATTTTGTTTCACTTTAAGTGTTATTTTATACTTTCAATGCATTTATTTACTAACTTTTCGGTTTTATTCCTAGTCATTTATCTCATTAATTAACAAAGTCAAATAAAACAATGTATTAATTAGGAGAAAAAAATAACTTTGAATGGTTTTTTTAATCGGTATAAAAAATCTAAACGACAAATAAAATGAAAACTGAAGGAGTGATTGTTTATTAGTTTTCATTCTAAAACTATTTACCAATGTGTATAGTGGTTTTTTATTATAATTTTCATAGAAGTTTATAAAATTCTATAGTATATTATAAATATACTTTTTTCTTTACCTTCTATTCCCCGAGTATGTATAGTAAAGTTTTTGCTTCAAAATAAGTATTGTTTTATAATTTTAATGTAAAATTTAGTAATTTTATATTCTAACTTGTTTTATATTGGTTAAAATGTGATTAGTTGGAGAAATAATTAAGTAATATATAAAGGGTTAGAGTCAATCCACTAATTGTCAATTGGTTTTAAGTTGGAAGCCCATAATAACCTGAATCTAATATGGTATCAGAGCGGTCGATCCTTGTGGATCAAAGTTAAATTAAAAAGAGCCACCCGATGTTGGACCATTCCGTGGATGGTATTCCCACAGTTGTACATGCATCTGCGTGATGGGAAGTGTTAATGAATAAAGTCCCACATCGGTAGTTAGAAAAATAATTAAGTAATATATAAAAGCTTATGGTCAATCTACTAATTGTCAATTGGTTTTAAGTTGGAAGCCCATAATAACCTGAATCTAATAACTAGTAAATATATAATTAAATATTTTTTTAATCTGTATGTCTAAATCTTAAAATAATGTTTAAAATGAAATAGAATGAGTACTTGATTCTGCTCTATTCCTACAAGAATGATGCATTTTTGTAGGGAATATCAATATAGTAATTACTAGAATGATTTGAGCTATTCCAAGTAATTTCTCTCTTTTTTTTTTAATCTTGTAGAGGTCCACATTCTGTGGATAAACAATCAGTAAAAGCTTACCAAAGTGAGATTCCATGTAAGACTTTAAACTTCAGTTTGCAAACACTATCGTAGTCAAACAAAATCTTCTTCAGTTGGTATTCTTCCATAAATCTCATTGACTATAACTGAAGAAGATTACGATATCTTTATACTCACCCAAAACTTAGCTAATATAAAGATATTCACCTATTGACTAATTTATTAAGATGCCTAATTTTCAAATATAAAGATATCATCGGAATCATTCTCAAACCACCACCGAATCGTAACTCACAAACCAAAAAAACACGAATGAAAATGTATCGCATTCTTTTGATACTTTTGGCGATTACACTCGTTTGCTCCGTCGCAGAAGCGAACACTCAACAAACAATCTATGCCATCTGCAAACAGACAATAGACATCAAATTCTGCAGTGGGATCCTTGCCAAGAACCAGGCTACTTCCCCAATCATGAAAGATTTCTTGAAAGTGACTGTGACAGAAGCTGAAAGAATATCGGCCAACACATATTCCTTCATCAGCACGATCTTTTTAAATGTTGGAAGCGGGCCCGGTCTACAGAAGTGTGTTGAATCTTACGCCCGTGTGAACGCATCGTTCACGAATGCTGTATCTCTCTTTAACGAGGACCGGTTCGCTGAGATCATCGGACTCATGGATGAGGTTTCCTATGGTGTTGGTATATGTAAGACAGATTTTAATGTGCCCGGTTATAATGTCAATCCGATGATTGCTAAAAACAGAGAGACAAATGTTTTAGCGGCCATGGAAAAAATCATTAGTCATATGGTTCCTTCATAATATGATTGTTGAAGTTTTGATAATATATAAGCAAATGTTTTCAGAAAATTTATAATGTATTCAGAAGCTTCTTAATTGCAAATCTCTACCCACATACATGTTCAACATTCGATAACTGATCTATCTTATTTTTGCGATTAACTCCACATCGGCTAGTGTGTTTGTACGCTCATTCACTGCATTCCTAGGCTCTTCTACCGGACGATGGTTAGTGCGTTCATTTTTAGGATTCGAAAATTTTGTTTATTAATCCTAAAATTATTACATAATCTTTTTCTTTAGCTTTGTTTAGCTCACATAGTATCACAAATAGATACTCATAAATGGTTTATAGTTTTTCCCATAAGTGTTTTTTCTTATTTTTGAGATTTTGTTGTAAGATTTTAGTCTCTTAGTTTTGGTCAACGATTTTATCTTCTTTTTTTAATGGATCTTATCGTCAAATCCGAAATCAACCGGTTAAGAAACTCAAATATGCTTTATAACAAAAAAAAAATGGATATCCAGTTTAGTTGACTCATAATAGCTCATACTTATATGATGAAGAAGCAACAACATTTTAAGGCGAGATAAGTCTACCGGCACCGTTGCCACTACCTGATGCTGCTCCTCCTCCTCCCGTAGGCAATCTCGATTCAATATCTTCGTTAACATCACATTTGGCTGCGTGTTGTTGTTTCACCTTCTTTTGGTTCTCTTCTTGTTCTTGGTCTTGATTCTCATTCATCTCTCTGTCTTTCCCCCACAAAACGCCATACAGCCCAATAACCACAAGTGCTGATCCCATAAACCTAATACATACATATCATCTAAGTCAGCATCATCATCCGGTTTTATATTAATTTTTGTAAAGTGAGAGCATAGAAAACATAGTTGACAAAAAAAAAAAAAAAGAGAGCATAGAAAACATACGTGCCGGTGTAGAGTTTCTCTTCAAGAAGAGTCCAGCTGAAAACGGCGACAACTACGAGCAGTAATGGGCTGAAAACAGATACGTAGAGAGGACCTTTTATTTGTATTGCCCATGACATTAAGCAGAACGCTAACGCAGACGCCACCACTCCCTGCGTTTAAAATTATATACCAAATATGCTTTGCTTAGTTAAGATTATTTTCTAATTTCTAATCATAGTATATGTAAATGTACTTACGGCGTAAAGGGCTGAGATGAGACGGAGAGGAGAGCCGAGAGACCAATCAGCGAGTTTGTGATCGGAGATCAAAGCGATGCCTCCACATTCGATACTTCCCATCAAACACATTAGAAGTGTGCTCGTGTATGGTGCTGCAAATGTTTCACTCATTTTCGTCTGTAGCAAACAAACAAAAAACAATCAACCATAATAATCTGTATAGATTATGATGAGTAGCGGTTTTAATTTTGACTAGCTTTATAAACCAACACAAAAGTGTTCAGTATATGTATTTATTCAATTATATTGTTAGACTTTTTTGGTTAGAAATTTAATTTTGGTTTGGAATAAATAATTGTGTCTATTCAGTTTTATTTTGAAAAATAAATTATTTGAAGATATACAAAAAGAATCTAATGATTCTTAATTATAAAAGAAAAGAAAATTTGGCAATAGCTAAATTGAAAATTAGTTCAATTTTAGGTATCTGCTATTTCAGTTTGGTTGAAATTGGTTTTCCAGATAGAAACTGATAACAAGTTATATATACTTAGTATATATTTTTGAAGAAACAATTTGCTGTTTAGAGAAAAAAATTATATACTTAGTATATGAGTTACCTGAATAATGAACCAAACGGCACACGAAACGGCGGCAGCCATGATCATGAAAGGCCCCAAGAGGAAGTTAGAACCGTTGGAATCGGAACCATGGTTAGTGATGTTTTGAGCATAAGCCCAATGGATCTTGGACTCTCCAATGCCAATGGTGTGACCATGGTAGAAGGAAAGAACCATGGCTCCGGCCACACATACTACTGTCCCTATCACCTTGGCTTGTCCTGATGCCTTTCTAATCCCTACAGCTTCTTGTCTGAAAATGTTGTTTTGAGTTTAAAAAAAGTTACCACTAACGAGTTTAGTACATGATGGAAACTTTATTAAGGGTAGATTCATATAGATATAATATAGATAACCTGAAGATTGCGGCGAGGAGGAAAGTGACCGCCGGCAAGAGATTAGTTAAGGCACAAGCAATGGTGGGAGATGAATTCTGAAGTCCTATGAAGTAGAGCACTTGGTTCCCGGTCACACTGCGAAGAAAATCAAGATAAACAACCTTATAAGAACTATGTTTTATTAAGTACTAAGAATTCATTGCTTTGTTTAAGATAAGTATTAATAATACAGTTTATAAAATGAGACTGCAGTTGGCAGGTAAAGTGTATATATGTAAATACCCGGTGATGGAGCAGAAGAAGATTTGGACAAGAACCCTTAGTGTGATCTTCGGTCTTGTCTTACTGCACAAGAAACCATGTGATTTACGTTTCCGTTAGTCAGTAATCATTAATCAAGTAATTAGTTTAACATCGAATGTGATAATGAAAACATAGTTTTTCATCCCAAATGACTCAGGGCTAAAGGATTTAACAATCAAATTTACATCTTAATTCTAGAACTAATGATGGAAACAGGTAAACGGGACGCACGTGCGACGCTTTATTCTCCTGGCACCATGTTTTGTTTTGTCTGTTTGTGCTTTCCGTTTAAGAAAGAAACGTGACGCATGGATTGTGTGAGACTGCGTCACATTTCTCATTTGGTTCTCTCGAGAACCGGAAACTATATGATTAATTACGTACAATTCGACAAAAGGACTATGATTGACGATACTATGACCGTAGAGACTCTTAAAAATAACGGTAAATAGTTAGTCATTAACAAATCTATAGCTACCATAATACTATGCGTATATAGGTTAATTCTCCGGAAAATAAAACGATGCCGTGTTAATTTCATTTTCTTAATTATTATTTAATCATTGGAAATTTATTAGTTGCCAACTCATCTTAAATGTTGAATATTAATTAGCTAAAATCCATTCAAACTAACAATAGTATTAATTAGCTTATTGGAGTAACATTAAAAAGTCTTGACCAGACAAAAATCTTAAATGTAAGTGAACTTCATGTAAATTAGTTAAAAGTAGTCTTTTGTTAAACTTTGGAAAGTAATTAGTTTGGTTGAAAAAAAAAATTAGTTTGGTTGAAAAAAAATAGTTTGGTTGATGCCAGAAAAGTCGAAGAGGGAAAATCGTTCTACAATCGTTTTGTACTTTCTCAGTTAGACGTAAGACGAACCAGATGTTAACTTCAACCAAAACAACACTAGAAGAAAAATTTAACTATTGAAGTTGACAACGATATTTCAGTTCTATCGCTGATCTTCTTAAAACATAGACTCAAGAAGTATGTAAGAAAACCTTAATTAATTTGAAGCTCAAAAACTAATAGAACTAATATAAACTTATATCTTATAACAATCTTGTCCAAGAAACAATGAATTCAACATTTCATGAATGCAATTTTGTTAATCATATAATAATGCATGTCCAAAACCGTTAGTTGACTAAGTCATATGTTTTTTTTAACAAACTAAGTCATGTGTATAGATTCTAATTAGTACGTACCGTTCAAGAAAAAATGCGACGGGAAAGGTGGCGATAGTGGCAAAGATTTGGCGGTAAGCGACAAGAATGAGAGGCTTCATGCCGGATTCCATAGCCATCTTCGACGTAATGTTCATGCCTGCGTAGCCGATTTGCACCAGCACCATCGCCAAGGACGGCAACAAGTCTCTCGATTTAACCATCTTCAATATATTCTTCAAAAGAAAAGTATGCTTATATTCTCTATATTTGTTTCTCTCACGATTACTAATCAATAATAATTGTTCATGAAACCAAGTTAAGAAAAAGAGAGAGGTGGGTTCTTTAGAGCATTTGTTAGTTCCCCAAATATATATTTTCTTTCCATTCGGCCTTTTCTTTATAGCCGCAAATGTATACATATATGAATTAAATGTATAAATACGAATACATATACAGACAAAACTATATATATATATTAATACGAGAGAGGTGTTTTAAACAGAAAGGTGAGAAACGGTTCGAGAATGAAGTTTACTTGTAACGCATGTGCTCTCTTTTAGGGCATATGACACACGAAACAATGGGTGATTTGTATCATTTGATATTTATGGCACTTTACTTAACTTTTCTTCTCGTTGATGACTAATGTATTACGAATTGGCGTTTTTTTCCAGAAAATAACTTAAATATAATTTTGTCTTTCTGAACAATTTTTCGGTTTCCGTTTATTCATGGGTTAGGTGGAGCTTGTGAATGAATGGAAGTAGCACGCATGCATAAATGTCTTTCTCAAGCTTCAAGCAATCAATTTGCCTTTGAAAAAACACGTTTATGTAATATTGAATCAAGGGTTTGGTTTATCGCTTGATTGAATTATTAAGATTAGTATCATCTTGGGTATTTTGAATTTATATTTATTTAAGTACTTTCAGAAAACTGATAAAATTATTTAAACCATAAATTCAGAAAACTGATTGGATTATTTAACTTACAAAGATAACTGTGATTATTTGTAAAAATTCAACAAAAGAAAAACAAGATTCATAATTCATACACTGAAAATGTATAAATAAATATCTCATATATATAGATTGATATTTTTTTGAATTAAAGGTTATGTTGTAGAGACAAAAATAGCACTTTAAATAAAAATGTATTGGATTGAGTTCTAACTTTAACTATTAATTTGAATAAAATATAAAAATTGATATTATATTATATTGAAGATGGTCTAAAAATATTATAATTTTTATTAGTCAGTAACTAAGAAAAAGTCAGCAATTGACAAATAATCATAAAAATTAACTTTCTTATATAAAAAAAAATATTTATCCGGGCCAAAACCTAATTAACAGTAAATGCATACAAAAAGAAAACCAAGCGGTGTTAGTCTAGTAGTGACAAATTTCTGGAGTTTGGTGTATATTTACATCAGTTTTAGGTTTATTGGAACTAAATTATCATCATTTGGCGAGTACGGGTTTGGATTTTGGTCCAAATAGTTTACATGGTGGATCATAACAGATGATCGGTTCGGAAGGTATTCCAAACTCGGATCATGCAGTGTGGTAGTCAGTATACTCTGTAACACTAAGTGTATTTCTTTCGGAGCCAACCGGATGAGTGATAATACTTATTAAAAAAAAAGAACGTATACAACAAAGTTACTTTTTCGAAAATGCTTTCTAAAATGAAGAGGAATTGTGATTAATGCTCCATTTGCATGAGCGGTGACGTCCAATGATTTTTCGTGCCTCTTTGTTGGCTTTCGATGTAAATTTATTCGATCTCATCTTTTCGCTATTACGTAAAAAAGAAACTTTCCGTTTTTTAGATTTGGATATATATGAATGCACATATTTACGTAATGATTAGCATCTCTATCACTCTATGCATAGCGCCAAATACAGTTCACTATCTGTCTATCATGTACATTTCGTCGTGGGCCGTGGGTAAAATGGGCCTTTGACTAGACCCACACTAGAGCCCACAAATTCGTTTTACAACGGTGGGAGATTTATTGGAATCGATCTTTAATAGCCTGAGTAATGTGTCAGTGTCAACCACCAACCTACAAAGTTTTCAACTCTGTATAAAGGATTCACACTAAAGCTTTAAAAGATAAAGAAGGCCCACACACTATAGGCTTACCATTTAGACATTTAGTTACAAAGCTCTCAGTGCAGACTATCAATCAGCCACTTCTTGAAATGGCTACGCTCTCTCTCCACTCCCACGCCTTCCTCATCCTTAGTCTACTGCTGGTGATCCTCAATCTCCGACAACACTTGGCGGTGGCCGGAGGATGCCAGTATCCTCCCGTGATCTTTAACTTCGGAGATTCTAACTCTGACACGGGTGGACTCGCCGCCGGACTCGGTTATATCATTGGTATCCCAAATGGCCGCTCATTTTTCCGGAGATCCACTGGTCGACTGTCTGACGGCCGACTCATCATCGATTTCCTTTGTAAGTTGAACTTCTCTTCGCTCTTGTTTGACTCACGTGACTATGCGACGGTTGAAAATTAGAAGTAGCTTTAGTCATGCCGTACCAACCGTCAGATGAAACGGGTTAGATCATAATCGACGGGCGAGAACCGCGCTCGAGAATCGATGTCGGTGATCGCGTTTACGTGATATCACAAAACGACACAACTCCTTGAAATGATGAAATCTATTACTAGAAGAGACAAGTGTGGGGCCCATTTCACAAATCACAACATGGAAGATCAAGTATCATGGAAAGGGGTCCCACTGTTTAGATTCGGCGCGTGATCTCCATCTGTTAGGTTGCGTGACTAAATAGCTTTTAGTTGTTGTCTAAACAACCTTAATTAATCGAATGCATAAATACTTTGTTTATAACGATGTTGAGATTTAAATCTATAATATAATACCACAGTTGAGGCTCTCCCTGCTTGCCACGTCATCATTTTTTTCGCGGGTGGGCTTTTCTCTTTTATTTTTTGGGCTTCTCTTAAGAATATTTTATTTTCCTCGCGGCCTATAACTTCTCATCTCAATACTCGACGACACAAAAGAAAGCACGATTAGGGATTCTGCTGCCTCTGTCTAGATCTTTCTATGGCGATTCCTCTTCCGATTTTCATCTTCTAAGATCGATCTTTAACACACTGCGCTATGGCCACGAATCGATTCATCATTCCGGCCAATTAACACCACAAATCCCACGAACTCTCCGTCTTCTTATGCGTATCAAAACCCATTAACACCACAAATCCGGAGATGGCTGAGACTGGAATCAAGCTTCACAACCATGCTATCTCAGTTTATCTTCACTCCAAAAGCTAGAATCCTCTTTCGAAAATGTATGATGATTTATTTTTTAGTCTAAAACATGTTCATTCCAGTAGTTTCCATACATATATTGTACTTTGACAACGCTAGGTTTCTTTGTAAACATGGATGTGGCCGCAGTGGAAACTGATCGATTGCGATTATCTCCATCGTTCTTTCGAAGATGGAGAAGTGAAAGAGGCGAAAAGGATACGGACAGTCGTGAGGAAGGAGAGTTGGGTTACTGGGAACACAAATTACTAACCGAACTTCTCGAGCAAATTCAAGCATCGCAACACCGGCGAAATCCCCCATCGTCTTGGAAAGCTTCGGGTTTTGGTCTCGGCTTATAGATTCCCTCTAGAACCTTATATATCTATCATCTGTTTTTTATTCCTTCTTTCAAACTCACACCTTCATTTGGTTAACCCATGTGTTGTTCGCAGAAATCTATGATCGTGGCTCTATCAGTTCACAGGATCCATCAAGACCCAAGCTGTTGATACACCCTATTGCTTCCCGTAAAGGTTTGTTTGATTCAATTATCTCAAATAGATTTTTGGAACATATGGTTATGAGTTTTTTAAAAAGTATAGATGATATTTTCACTCAGATCGAGAGGTTTACTAGATGTATATATACTCGGTAACAACATTTCATTCCATCCATATATTTCACTTAATACTGTAGTCTACAAAATACTTTCACTTGCAGGTAAACTCTATCTGAACTCCAAACCAGTGATCACATTTTATTTTGCCATCAAAGAGTTCATAAGCAGGTTACAACTCTTTATGTCTTGCTTAAATTCAAAATTTAGATGTCTATTAATTCTTTGGCAAACCTATGTGCTTCCTGCAGCTTGGGAGGTGCAGCAGCAGAGGTTTTCCCGTGTATTGATACCAGGGAAGGAATAAAAAAAGAACTTGTGCCAACCAGAGATCTAAACACATACATCTCCAACTCTAACAAGCAGGTTACTCTCAGGCTTTCTTTTAGTTAGGTCTTTGAAGTTTTAAATAGCACCAGTTAATTGTATCTATGTTCTCTGCGTGAAGACACAGGTATGTGTTTCTCCTGGCATTACCGGGGTTATCAGGTATGACGTTTACAGCCTGACCCATATCTAATGGAACAACCTACTTTAGCTATATGTTCAAATTTCTCGGGTTCTTTTAGAGGGTTTGTTATGAACTAGCAGTGGATGACAGCAAAGATAGTGTCACGTTTGTGATCTTGAACAGGGAGTTGATTAAGCTCATCAAGCAAGATGCAGCTACTCTGGCTCTTGAGGAGGTACAGTTTAACTCATACACTACATTTTTCCTGCGTTTAAAATGGTCAAAATCTATCTGAATGCCTCTCAAACCTCGAACCTACTACAGATGAGTGGCGGTGGAGGGCAAGATCTACCAAGATGCCTTGAAGATCTAGCTGGCGAGGATTACATTTTTCCAGATTGTCACTCAATACAGGTTCACTTCAAACCACCACTGTACCTTCAGAGTCTCTGCAATCAGTGATGATAGCTTCTTTGGCACTCAATCAGATGTGGGTTATTACAAGTTTTCTGAAACATTTCTCCTATCAAATTTAACCAACACATGTACAACTGTATCTCAGAGTAGCAGTAGCAACCAAGCTTAAGTCGTTGACAGGGATGGTGGACAAGCAACAGCAGCAACCAGCTACACGGTTGATGCAGCGAAGAGAGCTATGGGAGTTGACGAAGCACATCCTCCCGACTTTGAAGACAAAGAAAAACCTGCAAATGCTCCCGTCAGTGATAGTTTGAAGTCGATCAAACTGTCTATCCCACTTAGTCTTCATTGCTTTTAAAATTGCAACATTCCTATGTTTTCCCTATTTTAAACTTTGCTTCTATCTTGCATTTTCGGCTACTATGATTTCATATAATAAAGGCAAGTTGACAGGTCTTTGCATAATGAGAATGTTCTTACGTTATTGCATGAATGCATGTTCACATAGTAACCCGTCACTTACCGTAAACTTAGCATCAACTTCGGCCTGTTTGCATTCATAGTTTTTTATTTATTACATATGTAATTTAGGCATAAGTTATCAAGAAACTGATTAATGGGTCTCCATATAACCTACTATAAGTACTGAGATAGGTATAATCCACAAGTGAAGCAATTTTTTTTTGCAGACCACCATCATTTAAAAAAATTCAAAGGTGTGCAACTAAAACCATTAACTTATACATTTATTAGTGACTAAAATAATCACATTTTACCGAGTGGTTATAATTTGATTTAACTACATATTCTTTATAAATCTAATTCTCATGCCATTCAAGATCGTGTGGGAGCATACAATGAAATCTCAACAACAACAACCTTTAAAATCCCCCCCCCCCCCCCCCCCCACCCCCACACACAGAACCTATTGTTTTTAAGATATTACTTTCTTTCGAATATATGCAAATACTTGAATATATAAGAAAGTTTAATTCATTATTTTCAACGAGTACAATTTAACAACACACACCCACTAAAAGTATTATACAAGACGTCCACAAGACCAACACAAAGGCACGAGCTCATGCTCTAAATATTCAAGTTTCGGTAGATCAACTTCATCAATGCGAACACAGAAAACAAACATCACTTTCTTCTTCAGCGATCCACAAAACGCAACGACTATGTAGATAACCCCGCGCTTGCGCGGGGTCTCCGCCCCTAGTACATAGAGATTTGGAACAAGACAAATTTAGTCTGCTTTCCTTGTTTTCAGTTTTGTTTTGGTTCTTTTACTTTTTCATGATTGATGAATCTATTAAAGTGCCACTTCAATGTACAACTTTGGTATTTAATGAATGTAACGGTCCCAAAAATTTGGAATATTTGCAGGCGAGAGTTTGAATACAAGTCTGTTAAACCCATACTTAGACTCAATGGTTTGGATCAAAGTTCCAAAACGGCGCTAACTTCGCCATCGTTGGATCTACAACTCTTCCTAGATATGTTCCGTTCGTGCTCAACATTCAGCTCATGCAGTTCCTCCACTTTAAATCACGAGCACTCGATCTTGCTTCCACCTCAGGTATATATATATATCTGACCCCAGCAAACTCTTTATCACCAACGTACCATTAGACTGTAATATGCATTTTGTTTTACAGATCCTTTGAAAGAGATGATGATAACTGAGAGTGGATTCAGAAACGCACTGTACATGATCGATATCGGGCAAAACGATATTGCAGACTCATTTTCCAAAGGCCTTTCTTACTCTCAGGTCGTCAAGCATATTCCAAACGTTATTTCTGAGATCAAGAGTGCCATTAAGGTCAGAACTTTCACATATATATATATAACTTTTTATTTAAGTGTTGATTTTGAGAGAAACTTGAAAATATTTCAGACATTGTACGACGAAGGAGGGAGGAAGTTCTGGGTACACAACACAGGACCTTTAGGTTGTCTGCCTCAGAAACTTTCAATGGTTCATAGCAAAGCTTTCGACAAGCACGGTTGTCTATCGAGTTATAACTCAGCCGCAAAGCTGTTCAACGAAGGGTTGGATCATATGTGTCGGGAGATGAGGACCGAGCTGAGAGATGCCGACATAGTCTATGTCGATATTTATGCCATCAAATATGATCTCATCGCAAACTCTACTAACTACGGTATGTTTTTATTTCAAGCATATACTACCCCTCTTAGTGCCGTCCCGGAAATTCAGTGGCCTAAAGCATATTTTAAAATAGTGGCTAAATTTTGTTTAAAAATATATGTGTAAATTTTCAATTCTATATAATTTTTATGTAAAAACGTATGTTAATTTAGGTCAGAAATATTTTATAAAAATAAAGGATAAAAAAACTATACAACTGTCAAAACTATATATGAAAGTGGAAATTTATTGTGATAAACATCTATATAATCAAATATAAAGATAATATTGTAAAAATATATATGAAAGTGGAAATCTATTATGATAAACATCTATATAATCAAATAAAAAGATACTATCGTAAAAAAACTAAACTGACATAAACAAAAAGAAAAATTACTCAAAAGAAAACCACGTTAACTAACGAAAATTGGAACATAAGTCCAAAACAAAACACATCACTAAAATACAGAAAATAAAAAAGATGCTGCATTAGACATTGAACTTCAATCATTATATTGCAATGTGGCCTTAGAAACTGTGATTAATATGTGGCCTAAAGCACAAGTTTTGTCTGCCTTATGGCCGGGACGGCACTGCCCCCTCTGTTCATAAAAGATAATGTTTATGTGATTTTAAACATATTGAGAAAACATAATAAATTTACTAATAATTTTTTTTTATTTACCACTATTAACTGATAAAATTTGCATAACTTTTTCTGAAAATACATATTTTTGAAATAAAATTTTATTTTAAACATTTATCTTTTAGAAACAGAGATGCTATGTATTATTAAACACCATTAGTGTCTGGTTACACCTTTATGTCAGACTAATTCATTCATGTATTGTGCAGGCTTTGAGAAACCATTGATAGCGTGTTGCGGATACGGAGGGCCTCCTTACAACTACAATGTGAACATAACGTGTGGGAACGGTGGCTCTAATAGCTGTGACAAAGGGTCTCGGTTTATAAGTTGGGACGGAATACATTACACCGACACGGCTAACGCAATTGTTGCCATGAAAGTATTGTCCATGCAGTACTCTACGCCACCGACTCCGTTTCATTTCTTTTGCAGCCGCTGAGATTATATATCTAATTGTGAATTAAAAATATTGCAGTAAAGAGAAATGAGATGTGTACTTCTATGGTTCTACCAAATGCCATTTGTAAAAAGACCTGCGATTGTTTTGGTTCTCTGTTTTCGACAAGTTCAAAAATTTGTCAAGAATATTACAGTTCCCTATAATAACGTTTCACCCCTAGATTCAACCTTGCTTTTAGGCATTGGCATTTCAAATATCAGTTCGGATCTAGTATTTTGGGTACGAGGTACTTCGAATTAGAAGCTAAAGGATCCATATAGGAACCAACAAATAAATCAAAGTATTTATTTCATCTTAATTTTAAGTTTAACAAAATTAGTATTTATATTAAATTATTAGTTTAAAATAATAAAATTTAAAATATCAACTCTCCTCTAGGATTACCATAGAAGCTCTCTCCATGTTAATTGCTTGTGTCCAACGTATTCAAGCAGTTGTGCTACATTTCCTTCATCAGAGGCTAAAATGGTGTTGTAACTAGCTCTTTCCACTTTCCAGAGAGTCATAGCAAAGTCCTTATTGCGTCCGGAGTGTCATTGCCATCCAATTACACCGAGACGGCAAACGCAACTGTAGCCATGAAAGTATTGTCCATGCAATACTCCACGCCACCAACTCTGTTTCATTTCTTTTGGCCGCTCAGATTATACATTAATTTTCAAAAAAAAAAAGAGATTTACATCTAATTTTGAATTAAAAAATTGCACTAATTGTGAATTAAAAAATTGTACTAAAGAAAAAGGAGACGTATGCTTCTACGGTTCTACCAAATGTCATTTTAATAAGGGGGAATTGGTTAACTACCCATAACGAGCACCCAAATTAGCTAAGTACCCATTGATTGACATTAGTGACTTTGTTCATACACTTTAGGCAACAAATAGACTAAAAAACCTTTGGCTTCTGACAAATCAACTGGTCAAAGCAGAGAATATCAGGTTTGGGGAAGAGTGATTGAGGTCATATGTCTGCATGTTTCTCTTTCATATGTTTTTTCCTTTGAGTTTTTAAATTAATTCTATGGATTTTTTTTCTCATCTTTGTAGAAATTGAGTTTTTTTTCATCATTTCCATTTTTCATTCAAACTTTTTTTTAAAACTCAGATTTAAACTTTTATTTTTCAATTTATATAAAATATATTTGCGAATTAACAAAATATGTTAGCGATTTAACAAAATTTGTAATAAGATACAAAATTTGTTAACATGTTACAAAATAGGTTAGTGAATTAACAAATTTTGTAACATGATACAAAATTTGTTAACATTAAAATAACATCAACTAAAGTATCGTTAACATGATACATAATTCGTTAACATTAAAATCATATCAATTTTTATTGAATTTATGATAGAACTACATTATAACTCATCAATAATTTGACCGTAGAACATTTTACAAAATATGTTAGCGAGTTCAGAAAATTTGTAACAAGATACAAAATTTGTTAACATGTTACAACATATGTTAGCGAGTTAACAAATTTTGTAACATGATACAAAATATGTTAGCATTAAAATAACATCAACTATAGTCTCGCTAACATGATACACAATTTATTAACATTAAAATAAGATCAACTTTTACTAGGTTTATAATAGGATTACATTATAACTCATCAATAATTTGACCACCAACATTTTATAAAATATGTTAGCGAGTTATAAAAAAAAAATTATATGTTCGGGGAAGAGTGATCGAGGTCATATGTCTGCATGTTTCTCTTTCACATGTTTTTTCCTTTGAGTTTTTAAATTCATTTTATGGATTTTTTCTCATTTTTTTTAGAAATTGAGTTTTTTTTCATCATTTCCATTTTTCATTCAAACTTTTTTTTAAAACTCAGATTTAAACTTTTATTTTTCAATTTATATAAAATATATTTGCGAATTAACAAAATATGTTAGCGATTTAACAAAATTTGTAACAAGATACAAAATTTGTTAGCATGTTACAAAATAGGTTAGTGAATTAAATTTTTTTGTAACATGATACAAAATTTGTTAACATTAAAATAACATCAACTAAAGTATCGTTAACATGATACAAAATTCGTTAACATTAAAATAATATCAATTTTTATTGAATTTATGATAGAACTACATTATAACTCATCAATAATTTGACCGTAGAACATTTTACAAAATATGTTAGCGAGTTAACAAAATTTGTAACAAGATACAAAATTTGTTAACATGTTACAACATATGTTAGCGAGTTAACAAATTTTGTAACATAATACAAAATATGTTAGCATTAAAATAACATCAACTATAGTCTTGCTAACATGATACACAATTTATTAACATTAAAATAACATCAATTTTTTGTAGGTTTATCTATCTTATTAAAACAGGAACATTACAACTTCTTCTAGGTGGATTTTTAAAGATGGACCTCATATATTTAAATTAAATGTCTCATTCTTTATATATAATACGTACCATACTCTAACTTTGCATTGATGTATTTCCTTAAATACAATTTTTCTTTTTGTCCATATTCTATATATGATTTTTACATTTATTACATGTCGATTTAAATAAGATATATACTAAGAATACTAAAAATATTAATCGTTCTATAATTACCCTATACAATTCATTTTAAATTGATCAGTATACTTTCATTGGCCATATTAATTTTATTAGTACGAATAACATTAGATAGATAAGTCATAGACACATACATAAAGATATGACTATTCTTATAACTATGTTAGGCCTAATCTACTTTCTAAAACAAATAACACATAGCTTCATATATTGTATATAATATAGTAATATTGTATAGTATTATATTTATACAGTAATACTAAAAACAAACCAAACTGAAATATAATATATATCAAAAATGCTTTGAACCATTACACACAAAATATATTAGACCTCAGAGATCAAATTCATTTTGAAATTACGTAATAATTATTTTAAAAAATTAAATTTCGTAATGTACAAAAAACATAAGTTTTATATAAAATTTTGTGTTACAATAAAAAGACACAACTCGCGATTGCAAAATGTTATTTTTACATACGAAAGACAGTTTTGATATTGTTCTTTAAACACAAAATTGAATATACAAACTCGATACTACATAAAACTAAATAATATAGAATACATTTTAAAAATAAAACCCGTGCGGGTGTGCATATGTTTATATAATATATAAATATATTATGTTATACATATTTTCATATAAATAATATCCCAATGTAAGTTTATATGATAAATGTTGAAAATACAAACTATATAGCACTATATATTTAAAATAATATAGAAAAAATTACTACGTTATCATAAATTTTAAAAATCAAATTTAAAAATTAAACACATTACTTATTTGAACACATTAGTACACATTGTTATTTATCAAAATTATATATTAGTACATATTGCGATCATGTATAACATTTAGTAAAAACAAAGATAAAAAAAATTGACTCCCGCTCGGTCGAGCGGGTCATGATCTAGTAATAAGATTATATTATAACTCATCAATAATTTGACCACCAACATTTTATAAAATATGTTAGCGAGTTATAAAAAAAATTTTGACCACTTTACATCTTCATATTTCAGTTTCGTTTTTTTGCCCTGCCTTGTCGCTCTCATTTACTTTCAAAATATTACTTTAGATTTTTTTCCAATGTGTATATTCTCTTTCCTTTTTTTGGTTCAAATGTGAAATATTCTCTTTCCATGTTCTTCAAATCATGTTTTGAGTATTTCTTGTTCTGCAAGATTACTAAAACTCGAGCAGTATGTATTTGGATAGAAGAACATATATATTATATACATAGCGCTGCTTTGTGTCATTTCAGAACCTCTCTTTTCTCATCGGTGTGTTGCATTTTGAGCTTCCGAGAATGAAGGCACAGCTACTCCTACGTAGAGCGTTTTGCTCAACCATAACTCCCAGTGCTAACGCTAAAATCACGCATCCCTCCCGTCTCGGCCAGATTCATGAAGCCAGGAAGCTTCTCAGTTCATGTGACTCTAACTCAGTCTCTTCCTGGAACTCCATGGTGTCCGAGTATTTCACAAACCGCATGCCTCGCGAGGCACAGCTTCTCTTCGACGAGATGGCTGAGAGAAACATCACCTCTTGGAACGGGCTGGTGTCCGAGTATATGAATAACGGGGAGATGGAGGAAGCTAGGAAAGTGTTTGACGAGATGCCTGAGAAGAATGAGGTACTCTGGACTATGCTTCAAGACAGGAGAAACGATGATGCATTTCAAGGTAGGTGTGGTGGTGATGTTTCGGAACTGAGAAATGGTGGTATAGTTGGGGAAAAGGTTCACCCGTTCACTGGAGGTACCCACCCAGAGCAAGAATCGATTGTGAAGTTTTTGGATGAATGGGATGTGTTACTGAGAGAAGCTGGGTATAATCATGATTGCAATGAAGAAGAGGGAGAGAGAGTTGATAGTCTGAGTGCGAGATATCATAGCGAGAGACTTGCGGTGGCTTATGGTCTCTTGAAGCTACCTGAAGGAGTACCCCTCCACGTCTTGAAAAACCTTAGCGTTTGTAGGGATTGCCATGATGCGATCAAACTAATCTCTAAGGTGAAAGAAAAGGAGATCATTGTAAGAGATGCAAAGAGAGTACATCACTTCAAGAACGGGGAGTGTTCATGCAAAGCTATTGGTGATATTCTATAAAAGGCTAAGCAGGATGGTCACTCACTTAGATTGTTGAGCCATTGATGAGAGTTCTCTTTTTGTTATGATTATTTTTATTTACTGAGCTTGTTATCAACTCCCCTTTTTAGCATTTTCTTGTCTTTCTTAATAAGAGCTGAATTTTTTTTCTTTTAATTACATAGTTACTACCATTCTCTGTTTGTTTGTATTGAAGAGCACTTCTTCTCGCATCTACTACAAAGAAAGATCAAGTTTAAACAAAGGTTAGTCTCAGATTCCTCTTTCTGAAATGTACAAATAAGATTTCAAAGTAAATAGTATGCTTAGATTTTTGTGTGGTAGAGAAACATTCGCTATACACACCAAACTATTAATACTGATATGTAAGTCTCGATACAAATCCAGTCCCATATACAAACATGTTGAGTATATGTGTTACATATCACACGTATCTAAATATATCCCTCTCTACTTACCATCTGTTCATTCAAAATGCAAACCCGGAAGAAATAAAACAAGTAGAATCCCAAAAAAAAAAACAAGAACAAGAAAATGCAAAAGCAACAACTTCCAATGAACAGAGAACAAGTCACACCAGCAAAGATCTCTGGTTATTATAGTCTCTTGCTCTGTGATCTTGAAGCCGGTGTGCTTCTATCGGTATCCGAGTTTTCCTCTTGCGCTCTACGCCCTCTCCGATCCTGTTAAGTTAAACTCTTGCTTATGTATGTAATATACATATTCTGCATTCATTGAAAAGGTTTATAAAGCAACACTAACCTCTCTTGGTATGGGATATTCCTCACACTCAAGCATACGAACAACTTGGCTCATTTTAGGTCTCTTTTCAGAGTCAGGATCAATGCATCTTAGTGCTGTAAGAAGAACACGTTTCAGTGCTCTTGTCGCTGGCTTAACCGCTATGTTTGGATCAATGACTTCTTCCAGTCTCTTAGTTCCTACCATCATCTTCAACCACTCAACTAGATTCACCTGGAAAAAAGAATGTATTATGAGTCTCAATACACATCACATTATCAAATACATTCATCTCTCAATAGTCTATCTACCTCACTAGCAGGACGTGCATAGTCCACAGGATCTCTTCCGGTTATTGCTTCTAAGATCAAGACACCAAAGCTGTACACATCACTCTTCTCGTTCAGAAGTCCTGTGTTCGCATATTCCGGAGCAACATACCCAAATGTTCCCATCACTCGAGTGGTCACATGGCTTTTCCCATCTCCAAGCAGCTTGGCAAGGCCAAAATCAGAAACCTTTGCGTTGAATCTATCATCGAGCAATATGTTGCTGGACTTGATGTCTCTGTGTACTACTTTTGGCTCGATTGCCTCGTGTAGATACGCAAGTCTGCACAGTGGATAAAACCATTACTCTAAGCAGAACGTATATGAAATTGCTTAAAAAATAATGAATGTTATGCTTACGCCTTGGATGTGCAGGTGAGAACTTTCATTCTTGCCTCCCAAGTTAAGTATCCATGCTGTCTCATTGCTCCATGAAGCCATTCTTCTAGGTTCCCATTGTTCATGTACTCATAAACCAGTATCCTGTGTGTGCCTTCAATGCAGTATCCAAGAAGACGTACCAAGTTCTTGTGACGCACATGACCGATAGCATCAACCTCTACTCTAAACTCTTTCTCAGCTTGTCCCCTACAAGAAAAATCAGCAACAAGCAAAAATTCAGAATATTTCACAAATCAAATAGATAGAACTTTTTCTTTGAAATCATATATTATAACTCACAAATGGTTCAAGATCTTTTTCACGGCTACATGTGTTCCATTGGTCAACTCTCCTCTGTATACAACACCATAGCCTCCTTCACCAATCACATTTTCTTGTGAGAAATTGTTTGTTGCTACCTCAAGATCTCTCAGAGTAAACCAATGACCCCAACCAAGGTGTGACTCAGGCAAACCGGAGAGAGGTGATGGTGTAGCCATCTCATACAATGATGATGAAGACATGTTTGCAACACACATAGAGCCGCCTTCTTCCCCTGAGCCAGATGGGCTGCTACTTACACCGTTCTTTCTCTTCTTCTCCATATCCAAACTGAGCAAGAAGCTGTCAGGTTCATTGATGTTTCTCTTTTGAGGGTCAAAGTTTGAGACATGCTCAATTCTGATTTCTTTGATCTCTTTGGATATAGGAGGGGTTTGGATGATGGGAAGGCTTAAGGTTTTGGATATTCTTGGTTTCTTTTTCCATATGAGACAAAAAGAAAGAACAGAGAGTATGGCTATGATGAACAAGGCAATGGAGATAACTGTTGCTTGCCAGATCTTTAGTCCAGACATTGTTACTTCCTAATCTGCTTGATTCAAGATCATCAAAGTTAAAAAGAGAGTAAACTTGATACAATGGTACCAGAGAAATAAATTGTAGAAAGGAACTACATGAAAAATGATGTCTCCAAGTTGATCTAGTGGTCCCATATTAAACATCAAGGACCACTAAGGAGCTTAATAACCCACCAAGACAAGAATATAACAAAATGCAGCAATCATTACATATATCATTATCCAGTTAGAAGATGCATAAGACAAGCAGTGATGGTAGAAATACAGAGAACAACAGAGACAAAGCAAGAACCAAGGGAGATGGGAATATATATTACCTCTAAGAATGAAACCTTGATCAGAGAAACTCTTCAAAGAAAAAGGACAAGAACTTTTAGATGAAAACTGGAGAAACAGATTTTTTTTTCTGTAGAGAATAATGTTGAACTTCTTATGTGAAGAAGAAGAAGAAAACAACAAGAAAGATGAAAGTTTTAAAATAAACAAAAGAAAAAAAAGAAGAAGAACTTTAAAACGTGAGCTGTGAAATCTGGTGGAAGAAGAAGAGATGGAGTTATCAAGTGGTAGGTGATAAAATTTCAGTCTCTCTTAATTTTTTTCCTTTTTTAATTTAGGTGGTGGGAAAAAAAGAAGCTTGCATTGCAAACTACATCACATGAAACACCGTCTGCATATACTGTCTATTATATTATGCATTTCCGTGAGGAGGATGACGTTGTAACTACCCAAAATAACTGTCATTTGCATTACACAAGAAGGATGAAAAGTTTAATGTATAGCAGAAACTGTGACTTTAAATAAATTTATATCGGTAGAGAGAAGTAGTAGTCTTCTAGAATAGCTTTGAGTTGTTTGAAGCAAATTACGAAAGAGGTTGCTTAATCTTTGTTCATCGTCGTCTCCTTGAAAGAGAAAGTCCAACAAATTCGGAAAGGTTCCATTTGAATTGTAATATTTATTTCCAAATGCAGATCCCTTGCACAATTTTGATTAAACCGATAAATAATCATTTATTTGGGTTGTTTATATCCCCGGTTTAAAAACAAAATTAGAAGTTCAATTTGGACCATAATAGGCATACCAGTATTGGGCTTTAAATTAGACCCTGAGCCCAATTTATAATTTTAGTCCAAGCTTTAGATCGAATTTCTCCCACCTTCCCGGGCCAGAAGCTTTAATTCAAGGGATGTATTATCTGTACCAGTCTTGATTTTTTTTTCTCTGCAAATGAATTCAAGAACTAACGTTAACTCTTTTGTTTTCTTTTTGTATGTGACAATAGCTTAGTGGTAGCTTTACTGTTGAACCCATGTATTCTTTTAAGACGATAGTATCAAGATCCACCCATTCCACATGGGTTGTCCCTACTTGCATGAATACATCTTCTTATCTCAAGAACAAGTTGGACACACACTAAAACATTGTGTAATGAGCAAAGAACCATTTTCAAACGTGTAGAGTATAGCTTTTAAAATTAGGAAAATTAATTAATTCATTAAACAAACAGCTAACATAGCTGCTTTTTTCAATCACTTTCCGCTTTGTAGGTTTCTTTAAATCTTTTGTGGGTTTTGCTGAGCTAAGCAAAAGATCAGCCTTTGTATTATTTAATCTCATGATCTTAATCTGCAGCACCACTCTCTTCCTTTTTCTCCTTTTTGGCTAAGAGAAAAAAGATATATAAATACCAATTTGCAGCTTCTTTCTTTTTGCATATGCTTATGTCTGAAACGGATCTGACAAATATGGTTTTTTTCTTTTGATAACATAAGGCAAAAAAACTTATATCTTTGCACACATATATAAAGATGAGATTAGGCACATGCCAAATCATAAAAGACTTCATAGCAAAGCAAAAATCTTTTCTCTTTTATTTCTTCTTACATAGTCACTTTTGCATGTAAAATACAGTCAGCTTCTTCCCCAAATTTTCTCAAGAGAATCTCAAAGCTTTTGTGCTCCTTTCTTAGTCACATCTTCACACCATTATGTACTTATAAACACAAGAAAAATTTAAAGCTAATCTCAAGCTCTAATGGCGAAACAGAGTTACTTCTTCTTGTTTCTTTCTCTCGTCTCACTCTGTTCCTCAACAACTACAACTCATGATGTCTTTGACTCACCAACGGTCTTCCCAACAAACCCTACAACTACACCACCGGTTACTACATTTCCTCCTGTGACAATAACACCAACAAACCCTACCACAACCCTTACCCCTCCGGTCACAACAGTCCCTGCTACACTCACACCACCTGTGACCAACCCAGTGACTCAGTATCCTCCAACACAACCCTCAGGGACGGTTCCGGTTCCCGTCATTCCACCGCCTTTTACCTCAAACTCTCCTTCGGTTTCAGGTCAAACCTGGTGCGTGGCAAAGCCCGGAGCCTCTCAAACCTCACTCCAACTGGCTCTTGACTATGCATGCGGTTTAGGTGGAGCTGATTGCTCTCAGATACAGCAAGGAGGCAACTGTTATTCGCCTATCAGTCTCCAGAACCATGCCTCGTTTGCCTTCAACAACTATTACCAGAAGAATCCATCTCCACAAAGCTGTGATTTTGGCGGTGCAGCCTCCGTTGTAAACACCAACCCAAGTGAGTGAGAGACAAAAAAAAAAAACAGAGGATAGATACTCTGTTTCTTGTTTTTCCAACCATATGTCTGAACAAATTTTTTGTTTCAAAACAGGCACTGGTTCTTGCGTTTACCAGACAGGCTCATCAACGTCAACAACGCCAACTCCATCAACACAAACAGTGAACCAGCCTCCTGTCACATCAACACCAATAATACCAACAGGAGGTGGGATAATCGGGTAAGATAAAGACATTCTTTCTACCACTCTTGTTCTTGTCTCAATGCCAAACTGAAAATGTATCTCTTATTTATAATATTCAAGGGTTGGAACTCCACCAGCAGTTTTTAACCCAGCGAATCCTTTACCAAACACTATGAACAATCCACTAACAGGAGGTCCTCCGGTGGTTTACGGGTTTGATGGTTCGCCTAGTGGGAACAATCCAACATTATCAGAGTCTGCCTACTTGCAGCTTCACTATGGTCACACTGTGGTGGTGACAATGATTCTTCACGCAGTGCTATTTCATTAGAAAGTAGAAATATATAGGAGTTGAATTAGTTTTATGAGATAGTGTTCAACAAGCTTAAGCTCTTAGAGTATCTTACGAAGAAGCTAGGGATGTAAGACATTATAAATTTGTTTGATTCAACGCTCATGTTTCGGTTTTGTACAGAAAACTTCCGTTTGTTTCCTTCTAAGCATCTCTCATTAGGAACAAAGAGGTGTGAACTTAATCCTTCATACAATGTAGGATAGATACTGTCTATCTACTTTGATACATAATCTAAGATGAATTCTTTCGATAATTTAACGCCTAGAAAAGGCAACTAAAATCAGCATCGACATGGAGACAACAACCTTGAAACCTGATTTGTCCCAGAAGTTTTGGTTGCTAAAAGGATCAGCTTCATGCTGCTTTTTCGCAGCCAGTTGCTTCTTGAGTTCTTGTATCGCCACGTCGTTTCGCTCTCCTATCTACACAATCCGTAGAAAAACAACTCAATTGGTACTGTAATCATATAAATTACAATGCTAAAAGTCAAAAAGCAAAGTGAAGTTTTTACCTTATGAAGTTTTCGAGTTTGGATGCGTGTTTCGCCAAGGCAAAACTCTAGCTTCAGCACCTTCTTTTTAAGCTCTTGGTTAATTCTCCTTTGATTCTCCACCTGCTCCATGAATAAAACGCATGCATTAAAGAAGCCATAGAAACAAGAGAAGCTAAAAGCAGCATGTGTTTCGTTACCTGATCTTCCAACTCCTGTGTCTTAAACCTCCAGTGAGCAGATATAATCTTTAGTTCATCTCTCAGTCTTGCTATCTCGTCATCTTTAACCCTCAAAAGTTTGTCGATTCTTTCAAAATTCTTTGGAGAATCTTCATCTAGCTCCGAATTCTCCTTTGTATTGACCTCTGATGCAAGTGCAACACGCATAATGTCACCTTCAACTTTCGAAACATCATCTCTTAGCTGCTTCTGTGAAGATTCTCTAGCTTTCAGCTCCTTTTGTAGATTCTCTAGCTGCTCACCGAGTCGAGTTACTTGGTCCTCTTGCTCTTTTAATGAACCAGTCCTCTCGTGCAAATGTTTGGAGAGCAGTATGCACTGAGACTGAGCTGATTCAGCTGACAAAGCACTTGCCTCTGCAGTTGCATGTGTTGCTGCAAGCTGTGACTTGATATCACCTAGTTCCTTCACATACTACACAGATAAAAAAAGATAAATTGATAAGTTAACAAATACAGAACCAAGCAAAGTAGAGAAAAAAGACAAATCAAGAACCTTCTCAGTAGCAACATCCGAGGCACGGATCTGCTCAACTTTCTTGTTTAATTCCTTAGAAAGTTCGAGCATTTCATCTTCCATCCTCTTAACTCTTGTTTCTGCTTCCTGCATCATGTATAAAAGCACACCACAATATATTAAAAACTCACCAAAAGTCTCAACTTTGAAACCAAAAAAAATCTTTTTAAGAGAAAGTGACTCTAATATAAACGAGCTTTGCTTTGCTTGCCTGCCTCGAGATGGCTTCTTGTGAACAGAAACGCTCCTGTTCAGCGAGACGAGTCCTTGCTTGTTTCAAGTCAGCAGCCAAAGACACAACATTTCTCCTGAAACTCTGCTTCTTCTCACTCAGATCCTTCAACAGAGGATCCTCTT
The DNA here is from genome assembly GCF_000801105.2 of Raphanus sativus. Lineage (NCBI taxonomy): Eukaryota > Viridiplantae > Streptophyta > Magnoliopsida > Brassicales > Brassicaceae > Raphanus > Raphanus sativus. The sequence continues at coordinate 2,781,305 of NC_079511.1, read as the reverse complement.
CTCTTAAGCTAACTGAATTTGCCATTTGAATGAAGATCACTTGAGCCTGTACATAATAAGGAAGAAAATCTCGAATAAAAATACGAAAAATGCCAAATCTCGGATGATAATTAAGAATGTGGATTCAAAAATCTGTCCGCAAGAATTAAATCCTTCTAACATTCAATTTAAAAGCTCTAAGCTAGATAGATAAAGACAAAGACTTTTGAAGTATACAGCCAAAAAAAAAGAGGTGACCTTTATTCAAAATTTGAACTGCTTTTTTTTTGGAATCTTCAAACCCTAAAAATCCAAACTTTCACGTGACCCACACCAGTCTCCATCGCCGTCAGTGCTCAACAGCTCCCCGGAGTGTGTGTAATCTCATCTAACGATTGAAAAGTTTAGGTTATTTTGGTTTTATAGGAAGAAGAACCGAAGAATCAATTTTGCAGATTCTCTCAAGTTTGTGATTTCTCTAGAGGAGGAAAGAAGACAGAGAAAACGAGCCTGGATGCGGTCTGTATTCATTTAGGTTCGGATTAGAGGTGTAGTAAAAAAGCTTTGCTTCGGTGTAACCGGAGCCTGGTGCTTCGGTTTTTGTGTCATTTAAAGCAAACGACTCCTAAGCATCAGGCGGGCACGGTTTCAGTTGCTACTTGCTAGGGTTTGACTGAAGCGCGGCAACATCTATTTGTATTTTTATCATTCAAAATAATTAAATTATTTCATAACTGTTGTTTATCAATCTATTGTTTGTTTATCATTCAAATACGGAGGCTAATATTAAATTTTAGACACTAATATGGGAATTGGAACTATTTATAAACTGTCAAATTTCCAACGAGCTAGTCTTAGATGGAATGGCAAACAATAGGTGTGTGGAAAAAGTGAAGAGTTTTTAGAATTGAGTTCACTCCTATTGAAGAAAACCCCAGGGACACTATTGATATCCTCAAAGGGCAACTGTCTTCTTACATAACTTATCATATCTACATTTTGTTGAAATTTACAATATTTTTTTTGGAAATAAGAAGTTTCTTTTGAAATCACAATTGGACACATTTTCATAGATCTGTTTGGTACATTTAAAAGGCAAAAACAACAAACTGTTTAATAGAAAAAGACTATCGAGTCTATACTCTCAACTTTATTTTCTCTGAAATAGAAAGTTAAAAAAAGCTAACCAGAAAAGGTTACGGAGAAAAACCCAGATTTAAATAATTCTCGTAACATAATTTTGGAGTGTAACATCCATTAGATATCGAATTCAATTTTTCAGATTGATACCTTATAAACCGACAATGGCATAATTACTAGATTAGAGTGGAATCTCAAAGATCATATTGAATCTGAATCTTTCAATAAAAGTTTCTTGACCTTACAGATAGAAAGATTGTTTTGGGCAACATCATATATGGAGACATGCACATCCTCTGGATCTGATTTGAGACAGATTGGTCATATTCAGTGGATATAATTACGAATTCGACAAAAAAAAAAAGAATTCCGAATATTTTTGTCTGATTAGAACTTGGTTTAAATAAGTATTGGCAGTCGACAAAAAAAATCTTCAAAAGAAATAATATGATTTATAGGCTTTTGAAGCTGCATCAACCATCTATGAGTTTATAGCCTAATTGGGGATCAAATTATTTCACATGCCAATTTACTATAGTCTAGTAAGAATTAATTTATACACTTGTAAAAACTCAATACTTTAATTATACTGCCGAACATATTGTATAAACTGAAACCATAAAACGTGTCAAAATATGTAACCAATTCGGACAGTCCATGCCCATCCACACGGTAAACAGTCCAAAAGATGTACACAAGTGGCTTATGTCACTCTGCAACCACTCATTCACTTATACCTCCACGTAATACGTATTTGACCAAAATTACAAAACCCATCGGTGACAGCATTTTCTTCTCTTCATCTAAAACAATTTTTTTTTCTTCTTTTGGTAAAACGTTAAATCATCTAAAACAATTTACTATCAAATAGAGAGAAGAGAGATGAACGGCGGAGAAAAGGTGGTCTGCGTTACTGGAGCTTCCGGTTACGTAGCGTCTTGGATTGTTAAGCTATTGCTCCTCCGTGGATACACCGTCAGGGCTACCGTTCTAAACCCAAGTTTGTTTCCTCCTCTCTCATCCAAGACACGAGACTTCAAGTGTTAGGGATGATAAAAATTAGTTCAACTCAAACAGATGGAGACTCTAATGCATGTTTTCTTTTTGTAAAAAAAAATAATTATGAAGCTAATTATTAGGGTCGGCCGATGGATTTTCCTTGGTTTTGTCTCATTTCGGTATATGATCAAAGGTTTGAAAAGATAGTGCATCATCTAAGACACTACAATACATATCCAATTATAATTCATAAAGTTCAAAATGAAATTTCTTTGATTGGCTACATCCATTTTATTTTATTTTACTATAATAGAAGCATTCATTTAGTTTTTTCTTTAGTTCTTCTACCTCTTTTGAGTAAATTATTTTTTTGAGTAAATTATTAAACATGGGATTTTCTAATTTTCTCCAAGGCACATCGATCAGTTGTAAGACTTGTAGAGTTGCATTTTGACGACATTATATGTTGATTTTTTTTCATTAGCGGACCCGGCGGAAACAGAACATCTTCTTGCACTTGAGGGTTCAGAAGAAAGACTAAAACTGTTCAAAGCAGATCTTTTGGACGACTGTTCCTTCGAGCAAGCTATCGAAGGCTGTGACGCTGTCTTTCATACGGCTTCTCCGGTTCAGTTCATCGTCACGGATCCTCAGGTTTGTTATAGAACTTGCAAATTTTACTACTAATTTACAGAGCTGTTTTGAAGTCCTAAAACAAATTTATTAAAATGTTATCAGACTGAGCTAATAGTTCCAGCCGTAAAGGGTACTACTAACGTCCTTAACACATGCAAGAAAACTTCCTCCGTCAAAAGAGTCATTGTAACATCGTCCACTGCTGCGGTTCTTGTTCGTCAACCCCCTTTGGAGCCAAACGATGTGGTGGACGAGACTTTCTTCTCTGATCCAAGTGTTTGCATGGAAAGAAAGGTCCTTTCGATTTTTCTTTCTTTTGTGACATATCAATTTTGAGAATTAGATTAATTAAACGTTTCTCGTTCCTCTTCAGTTATGGTATCCACTCTCCAAAACATTGGCAGAGAATGTAGCATGGCAATTTGCTAAAGAGAACGGAATGGACATGGTCGTGGTAAATCCAGAATTTATAATCGGCCCACTTTTGCAACCAACCCTTAACTTTTCGGTAGAGATCATTGTGGATATGGTAAAGGGTAAGAACCCTTTCAACTGTAGATACTACAGGTTCGTGGACGTGAGAGATGTTGCTTTGGCTCATGTCAAAGCGTTGGAGACTCCTTCTGCCAATGGTAGATACATTATCAGCGGCCCGAGTGTGACGATAAGCCACATTAAAGAGACTATGCGTGAATTATTTCCAGATTTGTGTATTGATGATACGTGAGTTCTCTCTTTTCATCTCCTCCTTATTAATCATCATACCATAAACTTTATCAAGGGGATTACCAAGAAACAAAAGATTTTTTGACTTTGTTTTAGGAATGGAGAAGGTCTCATGGATGGGATCAATTGCACAATATGTGTGGATAAAGTGAAGAATTTGGGAGTTGAGTTCACTCCTCTGAGATCAAGCCTTAGAGATACTATCATTAGCCTCAAAGAAAAATGTCTCCTATGAGAATATGATCACGTATATGTATTACAACTTCTGTATTAGTATTATTGGATGTATTTAAGTCGTGGACGTGAGAATGTTACCCCTCAGCCTCTCATGTCAAAGCACTCATGATACATGCAGCCAAATGTAGATTGTGACGGCAGATGACATTTGGGAAATTTTGAACGAGTTCTTCAATAAGTTCTGAGTCTTGCTCATCTAGATTTTAAATCCTAATAGACCATAAATACTTTCAGAAAAATAGACCATAAATACTGTTGAAGATTTTTCATTCATCTGTGAAGTTTGTAAAGAATAAGAAACCTAATTGTGGGTTAAATTATTTCCAAATCCAATTTACTATACTAGTAAGAAGAATTTGGTCACATATTTAGATAACTTAATATTATAATTCTTTTGCCAAATATATTAGAAGTTTGTAATCATAAACGTGTCAAATATGTAACCAATTCAGATTCTTTTTTTTAACCAATTCAGATTCAAACTCCTGTTATTTTTCAAAAAGGAATTCAAAATTTTCTTCTTAGCACACTTAAGTCTTTAAGATTATGAAACGGGCGAAAGCAATGTCGAATTCATTACATCCACACGTTAAAACAGTCCAAAGATGCACGACCACTCACTAATTTTTTTTTTTGGAACACTCACGACCAGTCACTTTATCTCCTAATATAATACGTATTTGACCAACATTACAAAACATATTAATGAACTTCTCTCTTCTCTTCATCTAAAAGACGATGAACGGGGGAGGAAAAGTGGTCTGCGTCACCGGAGCTTCTGGTTACATAGCTTCTTGGATTGTTAAGCTTTTGCTGCTCCGTGGCTACACCGTCAGGGCTACCGTTCGAAACCCAAGTTTGTTCCGTCCTTTTCTCTTTCCGTTATCTGAATATATCATCTTTTTACAATGAATAGAAAGATACTCTCTAGCTAAAGATACTCCCAAAATCGAGCATACTTGATTTGATTTCCACCTTTAAGTACGTAAATTTTTTTTTTTTTCAGTTGTAAGACTTTAGAGTTGCATTTTGACGACATATATATGTTATATTTTTTCATTAGCGGACTCAGCAAAAACAGAACATCTTCTTGCACTTGAGGGTGCAAAAGAAAGACTTAAACTGTTCAAAGCAGATCTTTTGGAAGAATGTTCCTTTGAGCAAGCTATCGAAGGTTGTGATGCCGTCTTCCATACAGCTTCTCCGGTTAAGTTCATCGTCACGGATCCTCAGGTTTGTCGAGGAAATTGCAAATTTTACTATTGATTCATTTAACAGAACTTTTGCTAGCGTTTTAAAGTTCTAAAGCATATATATCAATATGTTTGCTTTTAATCAGACTGAGCTGATAGATCCAGCCGTAAATGGTACTATTAACGTCCTTAACACATGCAAGAAAACTTCCTCAGTCAAAAGAGTCATTCTAACGTCGTCCACGGTTGCGGTTCTTATTCGTCAACCACCTTTGGGGCCAAACGACGTGGTGGACGAAACCTTCTTCTCTGATCCAAGTTATTGCTTGGAAACAAAGGTCCTTTGGATATTGCTGTGACATCATTTTTTAGATTTTGGAATATCTCTTACACATTTCGTTTCTTCTTCAGTTCTGGTATCCACTCTCAAAGACTTTGGCTGAGAATGCAGCGTGGCAATTTGCCAAAGACAATGGCATGGACTTGATCGCGATAGTTCCAGGACTTATAATCGGGCCACTTTTGCAACCAACCCTTAATTATTCGGTAGAGAAAATTGTAGATATTATAAATGGTAAGAACCCTTTCCACTCTATAAACTACAGGTTCGTGGACGTGAGAGATGTTGCCTTGGCTCATGTCAAAGCGTTGGAGACTCCTTCGGCCAATGGCAGATACATAATGGATGGCCCAAGTATAACGATATACGACATCAAAGAGACTATGCGTAAATTATTTCCAGATTTGTGTATTGCCGATACGTGAGTTACCTATCCTTTTCATTTACTAATTAATCATCATCATACAAAGTCTACCTAAAAACATAACGTCATTTGACATTGTTATAGGATAGAAGAAGTTGAGATAAAAGAATATATTTACAAAGTGGATGTGGAGAAAGTGAAGAGCTTGGGAGTTGAGTTCACTCCTCCCGAATCAAGCCTTAGAGACACTATCATTAGCCTCAAGGAAAAATGTCTCTTATGAGAAGATGATCATGCTCATTATATATGTATTTACAACTTTTATTTTATTATGATGTATATAAGTTGTGGCCAACTCTTATAAAACAGAAATTTCGATCATAACAACAATGTGCTCGTGGACGGTGGACGTGAGCGATGCTGCCTTTCTTATGTCAAAGCACTCATGGTACGTGCAACCAGTGGTTACTGGCTAGATTGTGACGACAAATGACACTTGAGGATATTTTTACGAATTCTTCATTAAGTTGAGTCTTACTCATCTATATTTCAAATCCTAATAGACCATAACTATTTTTGAAGATGTTTCATCCATCTACAAAGTTTATGAAGAATAAGTAGCCTAATCGTAAATCGTGGATTAAATTCTTTTTAAATGACAATTTACTATACTAGTAACTTAGTAAGAAGAATTTGGTCACATATTTAGATAATTTAATATTTTAATTATTTTGCAAAACATATTAAAAATTGTAATCATAAACGTGTCAAATATGTAACCAATTCAGATTCAAACTCCTGTCATCTATTAAAAAGGAAATTTTAATTTTAATCAACTTCTTAGCATTTAAAATTATGAAACGGACGAAAGCAATGTAGAATTCATTACATCCACACGTAGAACAGTCCAAAAGATGCACGACCAGTTACTTTATCTCCTAACATATACGTATTTGACCAACATTACAAAACTTACTACTGAACTCTCTTCTCTTCATCTAAAAGACGATGAACGGCGGAGGTAAGGTGGTCTGCGTCACCGGAGCTTCCGGTTACATAGCTTCTTGGATTGTTAAGCTTTTGCTCCTCCGTGGCTACACCGTCAGGGCTACCGTTCGAAACCCAAGTTTGTTCCCTCTTTTTCTCTTTTCCTTTATCTGCATATATTATCTTTTTACAATGAATAGAAAGATACTCTCTAATGAAAGGAAAACACTAAAATTCATATCCAATTAAATCATAATGTTCAAATTGATTTTTCTTTGATTACCAACATCTATTTTATTTTATTTTTATTTTTACTTTTGTCTTATATATGTTGTGTTTTGTTGAATGATGACTTTTTCAGTTTTTTTCCCAAAAATCGAGTATATATTTTATTTAATTTTTCTTTACTTCTTCCCTTTTAATTGTTTCCACTCTTTTACTTAAATTACCAAATGCATAATTTCTAATTTCTCCAGTCAGTTGTAAGACCTGTAGAGTTGCATTTTGAGGACATTTGATGTTATTTTTTTTTCATTAGCGGACACGGCGAAAACAGAACATCTTCTTGCACTAGAGGGTGCAAAAGAAAGACTTGAACTGTTCAAAGCAGATCTTCTGGAAGAGTGTTCCTTCGAGCAAGCAATCGAAGGTTGTGACGCTGTCTTTCATACGGCTGCTCCGGTCAAGTACATCGTCACGGATCCTCAGGTTTGCCGTGGAATTTGTAAATTTTTACAATTAATTAGCATAACCGTTTCTAACGTTTGTCTAAAGCAAATTTATCAATATGTTTTTATTTATCAGACTGAGCTAATAGATCCAATCGTGAAGGGTACTATCAACGTCCTTAACGCATGCAAGAAAACTCCCTCCGTCAAAAGAGTCATTGTAACATCGTCCACTGCTGCGGTTCTTGTTCGTCAACCCCCTTTGGAGCCAAACGACGTGGTGGACGAGTCTTTCTTCTCTGATCCAAGTGTCTGCACCGAATTTAAGGTCCTTTAAATTTTTTTTTTGATATATCAATTTTCGATTATCTCTTACACATTTTCCTTTTCTTCCTTCAGTTATGGTATCCACTCTCCAAAACTCTGGCAGAGAATGCAGCTTGGCAATTTACCAAAGACCATGGAATGGACATGGTCGTGATAATTCCAGGATTTGTAATCGGGCCACTTTTGCAACCAACACTTAATTTTTCGGCTGGATTCATTGTGGATATGATAAATGGTAAGAACCCTTTCAACTTCATAAACTACAGGTTCGTGGACGTGAGAGATGTTGCCTTGGCTCATGTCAAAGCGTTGGAGACTCCTTCGGCCAATGGCAGATACCTCATTGATGGGCCAACAAGTATGACGATAAACGACATTCAAAAGACTATGCGTGCACTATTTCCAGATTTGTGTATTGCTGATACGTGAGTTTTCTCTTTCCTTTTTTCATCCTTGCTAATCAGACATCATATAAAGTCCACAAACTTAATCAAGATTGAATTAAAAGCGTAAGATCATTTGACTTTGTTTTAGGATTAATGGAGAAAGTGTGATGAAAGATATCATGAAGAAAGAAATCATTTACGAAGTGTGTGTGGAGAAAGTGAAAAATCTGGGAGTTGAGTTCACTCCTCTCGAGTCAAGCCTTAGAGACACTATCATTAGCCTCAAAGAAAAATGTCTCTTATGAGAATACGAATCATGTTTCATATATGTATTTACACAACTTATATATTTTACTGGATGTATTTAAACCGCAGAGATGTTGCCTCTACAAAACACTCATGGTACATTCATTCAGCCAATGGTAAGGTTGTGACAACAAATGAAATTGACAATATTTTTAGCGATTTCTTCTATGAGTTAGAGTCTTCCTCGTCTAGATTTCTAATCTTAATAGACCATAAAATTAGAATATACTTCTCTGATCTTGTTCTAAAGCGAGTTCATACTGCTACAGAAGCCCGCCCTTAGGGAAAATCCAATGAAAGCCTCAAAGACAAACCTCTAAAAAGTGACAAAGATACAGAAAGAGGAAGCAATTAGTATTAGAAATCTAACACTTCACACAGTTCCACAGACTCCTACACATAGCAAACGAATCAAAAAGAAACCGGAAAACAAGGAGATCGCTTACACAATCTACACTAATATGCCAAGCTTAAACCTTTTTTTCACTATTAAGACAAAAAGATGTTTCAAGTTTATTCACTGATAATACCATTCAAAACCATCACTTCTCTTGCTTAACTTGCATTACAGACGGACTCTGTTTCTTCACTTGGGTGGTGGCGGTGGCGGTGGCAGAGCTCTCAATCTGTTTCAAACCACCATTCGAAGCAGGACTCTGTTTCGGCTTCTGATCTCTATTCCCGGAGACATCCACCGAAGGCTTCGAAACGGCGGCCGACTTAGCCTTCTCCTCGAGCTTAAGCACGTCCTCGAGCGCCTCCCTCGCTCTCTTCTTCGCCACGGCGGCGTCTTTCCCTTTCCTCTCAGCCTCGCTTCTGTAGAAAGTAACAGCCTTGTTCATCGACGACGCTGCGATCTTCGCCGCGCACAGAAACGCCTCCGAGAGGGACTTGTCCATGGACCGAGCGCCGTTTTCGTCGACGACGGGGCGAAAGAAGGAGAAGTTTTCGGGGTCGCGGCAGGGAGGGCAGCGGTAAGGAGGGGACTTGGCGTCTCCCGCGCAGTGGATGTGAGTGTTGGAGTTGCAGTCGGAGCAGGAGACGCGGCGGGACTGGTGCGGAGGGGAGGAATCGTAGAAGGCGAAGCAGGTGGGGCAAAACGACGCCGGGTGGTTGCGGAGGAGGCAGTGCGTGCAGTAGAAGCGGAGGATGCCGCGGAGACGCGCCGAGTGTATGACCCAGGAGTCTTGGCTTTTGCAAGCGACGCACGTCCCCGGGGGAGTCGACGACGCCGTGTGAGGGGAGTCCGAAGTCGACGTCGCGGTCGATGACGGGAGATTCATTGGTGTGTCTCTCTCTCTCTGTGTCTGCGGTTTGGGAAAATTAGGGTTTACTCAATCGAGAGGAAGACAAGAGCGTAACGATGGAGAAGAAAAGTAAAATAAATTGGTTTATTTACCAAATGCGTCCTAAATGGGCTTTATTGGGCCGTGTATTTATTTATCTTTTGGGCTTAAATAGTCGGATGAGAGGGAGGAGGATGCAGATGTGTGGAGCAGCTACTGAAATGGGCCGATGATCACACCATTGAAATACATTTTAACTCTTCTTCACTACATTTAACTTTGCATTATTACAATTGTCAAAATTCAACGCGACTCTCTAAATACACATGAATACGATTCAACAACCACGCTTCGAAATTTCTTTTAGGTCTACTATCAAATCTTCTGAATTTGTCTGGTATCATCCTTATTCCTTATGTGATATTACGGGATTCAGTTTTGGAACCAACCTATTACATTTAGATTTGTACTTTTGTAATATCAACAAGATTAAGATTGAAGAAGGTACAGTAACAATCTTACACTGTCGGCGGTAGAGATGTTAATTAGTGTTGGTTTGGGTTTTGTTATCTCATACATTAAACTCACAAACAAAATTAACTTGGTTTGGTTTGTAGTTGGGAATGTGATTGATTAGTTTTTGGACAGTCCAAGGAAGTGGGGACATATTTGATAAAGACAGCAAGAAATGCGTGTCAACGTGTTCAAGTTCATTGCATTTTGCATAAGATATTATGTGTATACATACACTGTACATATTCTTTCTCAAATATTGTGTTCTGGCCAGCATTTTGCATCAAAGGAAACGCATATTATATGTTTTTATAGTTGTTGCTTGATTGTCATAGCATATGTCACGATCATACGAGTCACATATCTCGTTCCCTCAGTAGTCACCACATGTCTCGAGTCATCTATAACCAATATTCACTCACCATCACCATCGCCGTGAATAACTTTTTGGATTACGATCATCACTAGTCTCCTCCAATACATTTGTTAATGTGTTGACGTAAATTGTCGTTTTTGATATGTAGATATATGCTTAACACGTAACTGACAATTTAAGTTGGAGAAGGGCCAATCACAAAAAAAAACAAAAAATGTTATTTTTCTATGCGATGGTGAGAAAAGATTTTTGCGTATCTTTATTTTGCTTAATAGTAAAGAGATATGAAATCATGTTGGTCTACTCCACGGTCACGGTGGATTATGCATCTTGGGGGGACAGGGTGTTGTCATTATTTTGAGCACTGGCCTAACATTTTGCCTTGATGGGTTGTTTTTGGGTTTATGTGGTTTTTTTATTATGTATTTTCTCAGTTGTTATTTTTACATAAGATGGGGGTAAACTACCGAGTTGACATCAACAATCAATGGTCCATGCAAAACCGAGTAGCTACTAAAATTATACATATGTCAAATTTGCATGAGTGATCGACTGATAGTTTTATTTCATACTAGTCAATTGACTGCTAGCTAGAAAAGGAATTGATCAACTTTTTTTTCTTTGAACAAAGAATTGATAAAATGATAATTAAACCAGATAATTCTAGCATTCATAAACAAAATATGTATTTTACATATAAGAAGGAATAAATAAATTTTAAGATAAAATATATACGATAAGAGTTTTGAGTTAGTATGAGTGAGTGTATAACACATACGATGACTAAACAAAATCTGAATTGTTATTAATTAGCAAATGATTGGTTTCATTAGTTTAGATTTAGAAACTAGTTGACAAAAGAAGTACATGTCACTCACTGTATATAAATACAACTAGCTGAGTGAGTCCCCAAACTCAAGGATGATTAGGATAGTAAAGACTTGAGGGAAATACTAATAGTAATGATTAGAAAGATCTTATATTATTATTAAGGGTTGCTGATCAACCCCACTTGGTGAGATGCTTATTTTGGTAGTGTTCCTTTATGATAACACATCACGCGACTTTAGTGTATCACCAGGCCCATGCAACTTTAAGATAAGGATAACATTTTCTACTATACTATTATACTTCATACTTACTACGTATATATTTGACTAAAGAATTTGTAGACATACCATGAATTAGTAATAATGCATATGACTGTGCCATGTAACAGAGACAGGCGATGTGCACAGAGAAGTCGGCAAGAGTCAATTTGACTCAATAATAACGATGCACAACTCTCTTCTCTAGGTCCCTTTCTCTTTTATTTTCTATTTATAAATCTATTTTTCTTTGCTAAAAAAGACTTTTTTTTCTATTCCAGCTTAATACAACATTTTGATTAAGCACATGAAAATAGACTAATTTTGAAAAAAGATTACTCTAGCACTTAAATCAATATTTACAAACCAATCGATACTTGGTTACTAGGTTTGATTGGTCACTTTATACTACTATAGTTTAAAAAAACATTTCACTACTATAGTTAAAAAAAACATTTCACTACTATAGTGCAAACTACATCATTTTTTTAGAAGAAAAGTACATCATTTTAGTGGCTATCAATCAGAAAACAACCTACAGATTGTTATGAAAAACGTTATCTTCAACTTTTTATCCATTTTTTTTTATTTCTGTATAACCAAAATTGAATTCTGGATAGCGGAATTCCTTTACCATTAAAACACGTATATTTTTTATTCGATAGATTAATTTCATGAAATATTACATATTTTCATTTCGGCCGTAAGAAGTACAATTTAACTTAAAACTGAATTTGAACAAAAAAAAAAACTTAAAACTGAATTTTCCTGTTGTAATAATATCCAAAAATAAATAAAAATGTTAGTCAGGAGAAAAAAATAGAGAGTATAAAGAGTAGTGGTAATGATTCGAGCGGACGCTAAAAGTTGAGTGTTCGAGGAAAGCGTCTCAGAGACTGTGAACATCAAATCCTCTGTTACAGTGCGTGAGACTATTTGGCCCCATCTTCTCTCCATCTCCGTCTTGTGCGTCGATTTGTCTCCTTCTCTTCTTCTACTCTCTCTCTCTCTCTCTCTCTCTCTCTCAGCCAACTTTCTCCAGATCACTACTCCCCCTCTCTGCCGTCTTCTTCTCCTCTGTTCTCTCCATTCACACTGCATTTGGATTGATGTCTCTTTAATGCTTCGAGGATCTCACTTTATATCTTCCCCACCGACTTCGATTCCTTCAGTTTCCAGTACCCCTCTGTTTTCTCAGGTCAGCGACGATAGGTTTCAGACAGGTCTCTGTTATGTTTTTGATTGTTTTGTTTCTGGGTTTTTGTGTGTGTTCCTGTTAAGGATGAGGGAACACGACGAAATATTTGATTTTGTTTTCTTTCTTTCTCTTAAGCTGATTAATTATCTTCAAGTACTCTGTTTTTTAACAATTGGTTTGACTAATCATTAGCATTAATTTTATATGAATCTTTCTGCTATTTTTATATTTGCATATTGATCATGGACAGAGACATTAATATATTTTTCTAATTTTCTAATTAAAGTTTCCTAATTTGGGCATTGCAATTTGCAAGTGAAGAAACTCTGTTTCTTGTCTAAGATTGTTCAACCTTTTTTTAATTTTTCAGGATCAAGTCACCATGCCTCTGTTTGAGCTTTTCAGGCTCACCAATACAAAACTTGAATCTGCTCAAGACAATAACCCTTCACCGTGAGTTCTCATTCATTTGTCTCCCTTCGTGACTGTCTTGTTTCTAGTTTTCATCAATTTTCATGTTCTATTTTTTTGTGTGTCTTAAAAACAGACCTGTGGATGAAGTTGTTGAGCTGGTTTGGGAAAACGGTCAGATTTCAACTCAAAGCCAGTCAAGCAGATCGAGGAACATTCCACCACCACGACAAGAAAGCTCTTCGAGAGCTAGAGAGACCATAAACGGCTCAAAGACGACGATGGTGGAGGAGATCCCAATGTCAGTGCCCTCACTAATGACGGGTTTGAGTCAAGACGATGACTTGGTTCCGTGGCTGAATCCTCATCATCAATCCCTAGATGGATACTGCTCTGATTTCTTGCATGATGTTTCTCCTGTTGCTGTCGATGAGCAAGAGAGCGAAGATGCTTTCCCGTTGTTTCAGAGGAGAGACAATGGCAATGAGTCAGCTCCCCCTGCTGATTCTACTTCATTACAGTTCAACGGTTTCCAATCACATTCTCTGTATGGAAGCGGTAGAGCTAGAGATCCTCCTGTTAGCCAACCAGCAAAACCGGATCCATCAACTAGTAACAAGCCTGGTTTGATCAACTTCTCGCATTTCTTACGCACTGCAGCTTTGGCTAAGACCAATGACTCTCCTCCTGGCTCTAAAGAGAAGAGTCCTCAAAGCCCTCCGAATGTGTTTCAGACCAGAGTTCTTGGAGCTAAAGAGGTTCTCAACGAGTCTGTTATGCCTAATAAGGATAACCAAAAGGCTTGCCTAGTTTCGGAAGACTCAAATAGAAAAGACCAAGAGAGTGAAAAGGCAGTTGTATGTTCTTCTGTTGGCTCGGGTAATAGTCCATCTGAAAGTCCTTTAAAAAGAAAGCATCCTCCTGATGTTCAAGACATTGAATGTCATAGTCATAGTGAAGTAAGTTCTAAAATTCATTTTATCGTTTGATGCACATTTGAAATCTTGCTTATTTCTCTTGTTCAATATTGTTGATGAGCAGGATGTTGAAGGAGAATCAGGAGATGGAAAAAAAGAAGCAGCTCCATCTCGAACCGGCATGGGTTCAAAGAGAAGCCGCTCGGCTGAAGTACATAATCTGTCTGAAAGGGTGAGTTAATGAATGTCCTAAACTTACAAAAGTATTTGTTATGTTTGGTAACAGACTTACTGTCCTCAAATTTCCAGAGACGGCGTGATAGGATTAACGAGAAGATGCGTGCTCTTCAAGAACTCATACCAAACTGCAACAAGGTTGGCTCCTTCTTTCTTTTACTCATTCCATTTCGCAAAAATGTTATTTTTGTAATTGAAATATATTTGTATTAATTTAACAGTCAATTAAAAAAAGAAATATATTTGTATTCTTATTAAATATTAATTATATATATTTAACGAATAGTATTTAAGATAAATAAAATTATTTTAAAGATTAATAAATTTTATAATTAATATTAATTTTAATGTAAGTATTTGAAATGACGTTTTTTGAGAAACAGAGGAATTATATTGTTGCAACTATTTTTTCAAGCTTCACTAACTTGAAAATTACTTTGGTTGTAAAAGGTGGATAAAGCTTCGATGCTAGATGAAGCAATCGAGTATCTCAAGTCACTTCAACTTCAAGTACAGGTAACACTCTCACTACTCCCTAAAAACTGACTTAAAAAACAGAATACACTGCTAATAATCTTATTCAGTTCATGTCAATGGCGTCTGGTTACTACATGCCACCGGTTATGTTCCCACCGGGTATGGGGCATCATTACCAGGCAGCAGCAATGGCAATGGGTATGGGAATGCCTTATGCAATGGGCTTGCCAGATATCAACCGTGGCGGTCCCTCCGTTAACAACGCACCACAGTTCCAGTTCCCCGGGATGCAACAACCTGTGACCATGGCGCTTCCACGTGTCTCTGCTGGTGGTTTCTTTGGTTCTTCAACGGTGGAGATGAATAAGAGTGATGATGGTTCGACTAGAGATCTACCAGGTACTAACGATCAAACGACGACAAAGAGTAACAATGGCCTGAAACCAATTAAGAGAAAACAAGCGTCTCCTCCTGATCAGTTTTGTGGATCGTCGTAACGTAAACTAACTTCAGGACTGGTGCATTGATTATTATCAATATAGCATTCAAATACATAAAAATACATTTGTGTTCATTACCTAATAAAAACAGTGTTTTGGTGCTTCTGCTGTCGATAATTTGTTTTTATTAATTGTACTAGTGTTTTGGTGCTTCTGCTGTCGATAATTTGTTTTTATTAACATTGAAATTTTGATGCTGGTAATATTGTTTGTGAATTTCCCATGACTTTCTCATAATTCCAATAACATTAGTTTTGAATTACTATATACTAGATTTTGACCCGCGTTTTGGAAGCGCAGATTATTTTACGATGAAATTTTTTACTAATAATTTAACAAATATTTTGTTAATTTTTAAAGAGTGTGTATTTAAAATATTTTTGCATTTAAATCAGTGTTTTCAAATTCAACCCGATTGTGATTAAATCGGTTAATCCGGAGGTCTGACAATTCAATTTAGGTTTTTAAAATATTCATATTAAAAAAATTCACTAAAACCCGAGACTAACCGATTGAACTGATGGATGACCGATATGTAATCTAATTGGATTTAAATTGTAATAGTTTCATAATTTGTAATCTTATAATCCAAATTTTAAAGTTCATTATTTTGCAATTTATGAAATTATGACGTTTCTACAAAATTTTAAAGAGAAAACGATAGATATAAAATAACTAAGATTAATTATTGTATTGTTTGGAAACATTGATAGTAGTATAAAAAATATATTGTTTGGAAACATTGATAGTAATATAAAGAAATAAGTATATTGTTTAGAAACATAGATAGTAGTATAAAGAAAAGAACATTAGTGATTTAATGTAGGTTTAACTATAAAGTATAAATGTGTATTTAATTTAAAACTTACAAAATAAATGTTAGGTCCAACCGAATGTTTCTGTTTTAATAAGATAGATATATAATTTTATCAAAGAAAGTTAGTATGTTAAAATAACTTTTCCTAGGTTAATGTATGGACTTATATATGGTGAAAACAAGTGTGATGGGCTTGTCAGCCCATTTCGTTAGAGACCCTTATGGCGATTTTCTCTGGTTCACTTCACAATGAAGTTATATCTACTTCTCGTCGATGCTATTTTAGAGAATTTCATGTATAGCAAATATATAGATTCTCAGATACTTCTAGGGGTGGGCGTTCGGGTACCCGTTCGGGTTCGGATCGGGTATTTCGGATTTTCGGGTATTTCGGTATAGGAGTGTAATATCCATTCGGGTATTTCTTTACTTCGGGTCGGGTTCGGGTATTTTTAGTTCGGATTCGGGTATTTCGGGTCGGGTTTTCGGATATTTAGATTTTGAAAAAAAATATTAAATTTTTCATTTCTCAAGTTTTTTTTGTATTTAAAAAATATAAATTTCACTTAACTGACTTTTATTTTCTAATAACTGAATGATTAACAAATTTGAAGATAACATTTTTCAAATAAAAGATAATAAATTGATTATTATTTTTAGTCGACAAAAAAAAAATTGATTATTATTTTTAAATTTTGGATGTAACTTTTGTTAATGCATGAAATAAAAATCTTGACATACATTTTAAGTGAGTAAAAATTCACCTTTTTCCAATTATATGTAAATTATCTAATTTTGAAGTATGTGCATAATAAAAATAAATATTTTGAATAAAATTAAAGAAGTAAACTAGGAATATAGACCTAAATATATATATGTTCGGTTATCTTCGGATATTCATTCGGGTTCGGGTATTACCCGTTCGGGTTCGGATATCCAATCTCTCCTAATTCAATACCCGTTCGGGTATTTTGCTACTTCGGTTCGGTTTCGGTTCGGGTTTTTTCGGTCGGGTTCGGGTACGGGTTCGGGTATCGGGTAAAATGCCCACCCCTAGATACTTCTTTTGATATGTAAACGAATATATAGGAATTTTCTCACCTATGAGTCATGAGTGACGAGCCTATGACGACTTATCTTGAGTCTTTTCAAAAGCGTTGCAT